>NW_027098879.1:0-171840 GCF_037042795.1 Molothrus aeneus | reverse complement strand
GCCGAAAGAAGCCCGGGACCGGCACTTAGCTTCGGAGAGCTGCGTATCTGCGTCTTCTGCGTGTCTTGCCGCTCTACACTCAGCAAAAAGCTTTTCCACCATATCTTGCAAGGAGAAACTCTGCCAGGAAAGAAAACATCCAAAATCTTGTTCTAAAGCTTGCACGGGGGTCTGCAAAGAGTTTGGCAAGAATGAAAGGTAGTTGTCCAAAACTCGTTCTTTTCCAATAGAACAACCATGGAAAAGGCAGGAGAGTGGTAAAGTACTGTTTTCTCTAAGTCTGAAGGCTGCCCACACTGTGCCTGTGTGCTGCAGCTTGCATCTTCGCCTTTGGGAAGCTGCCGCTCGCCGATTCTCCCGGAGGCGAAGAAGCGGCTTCTTCGCACACAGAGCATTGTGGCGAGCGCAGGGAGCTCCTGAGAGCGGTTTGTGCCGAAAGAAGCCCGGGACCGGCACTTAGCTTCGGAGAGCTGCGTATCTGCGTCTTCTGCGGGTCTTGCCGCTCTACACTCAGCAAAAAGCTTTTCCACCATATCTTGCAAGGAGAAACTCTGCCAGGAAAGAAAACATCCAAAATCTTGTTCTAAAGCTTGCACGGGGGTCTGCAAAGAGTTTGGCAAGAATGAAAGGTAGTTGTCCAAAACTCGTTCTTTTCCAATAGAATAACCATGGAAAAGGCAGGAGAGTGGTAAAGTACTGTTTTCTCTAAGTCTGAAGGCTGCCCACACTGTGCCTGTGTGCTGCAGCTTGCATCTTCGCCTTTGGGAAGCTGCCGCTCGCCGATTCTCCCGGAGGCGAAGAAGCGGCTTCTTCGCACACAGAGCATTGTGGCGAGCGCAGGGAGCTCCTGAGAGCGGTTTGTGCCGAAAGAAGCCCGGGACCGGCACTTAGCTTCGGAGAGCTGCGTATCTGCGTCTTCTGCGTGTCTTGCCGCTCTACACTCAGCCAAAAGCTTTTCCACCATATCTTGCAAGGAGAAACTCTGCCAGGAAAGAAAACATCCAAAATCTTGTTCTAAAGCTTGCACGGGGGTCTGCAAAGAGTTTGGCAAGAATGAAAGGTAGTTGTCCAAAACTCGTTCTTTTCCAATAGAATAACCATGGAAAAGGCAGGAGAGTGGGTAAAGTACTGTTTTCTCTAAGTCTGAAGGCTGCCCACACTGTGCCTGTGTGCTGCAGCTTGCATCTTCGCCTTTGGGAAGCTGCCGCTCGCCGATTCTCCCGGAGGCGAAGAAGCGGCTTCTTCGCACACAGAGCATTGTGGCGAGCGCAGGGAGCTCTGAGAGCGGTTTGTGCCGAAAGAAGCCCGGGACCGGCACTTAGCTTCGGAGAGCTGCGTATCTGCGTCTTCTGCGTGTCTTGCCGCTCTACACTCAGCCAAAAGCTTTTCCACCATATCTTGCAAGGAGAAACTCTGCCAGGAAAGAAAACATCCAAAATCTTGTTCTAAAGCTTGCACGGAGGTCTGCAAAGAGTTTGGCAAGAATGAAAGGTAGTTGTCCAAAACTCGTTCTTTTCCAATAGAATAACCATGGAAAAGGCAGGAGAGTGGTAAAGTACTGTTTTCTCTAAGTCTGAAGGCTGCCCACACTGTGCCTGTGTGCTGCAGCTTGCATCTTCGCCTTTGGGAAGCTGCCGCTCGCCGATTCTCCCGGAGGCGAAGAAGCGGCTTCTTCGCACACAGAGCATTGTGGCGAGCGCAGGGAGCTCCTGAGAGCGGTTTGTGCCGAAAGAAGCCCGGGACCAGCACTTAGCTTCGGAGAGCTGCGTATCTGCGTCTTCTGCGTGTCTTGCCGCTCTACACTCAGCAAAAAGCTTTTCCACCATATCTTGCAAGGAGAAACTCTGCCAGGAAAGAAAACATCCAAAATCTTGTTCTAAAGCTTGCACGGGGGTCTGCAAAGAGTTTGGCAAGAATGAAAGGTAGTTGTCCAAAACTCGTTCTTTTCCAATAGAATAACCATGGAAAAGGCAGGAGAGTGGTAAAGTACTGTTTTCTCTAAGTCTGAAGGCTGCCCACACTGTGCCTGTGTGCTGCAGCTTGCATCTTCGCCTTTGGGAAGCTGCCGCTCGCCGATTCTCCCGGAGGCGAAGAAGCGGCTTCTTCGCACACAGAGCATTGTGGCGAGCGCAGGGAGCTCCTGAGAGCGGTTTGTGCCGAAAGAAGCCTGGGACCGGCACTTAGCTTCGGAGAGCTGCGTATCTGCGTCTTCTGCGTGTCTTGCCGCTCTACACTCAGCAAAAAGCTTTTCCACCATATCTTGCAAGGAGAAACTCTGCCAGGAAAGAAAACATCCAAAATCTTGTTCTAAAGCTTGCACGGGGGTCTGCAAAGAGTTTGGCAAGAATGAAAGGTAGTTGTCCAAAACTCGTTCTTTTCCAATAGAATAACCATGGAAAAGGCAGGAGAGTGGTAAAGTACTGTTTTCTCTAAGTCTGAAGGCTGCCCACACTGTGCCTGTGTGCTGCAGCTTGCATCTTCGCCTTTGGGAAGCTGCCGCTCGCCGATTCTCCCGGAGGCGAAGAAGCGGCTTCTTCGCACACAGAGCATTGTGGCGAGCGCAGGGAGCTCCTGAGAGCGGTTTGTGCCGAAAGAAGCCCGGGACCGGCACTTAGCTTCGGAGAGCTGCGTATCTGCGTCTTCTGCGTGTCTTGCCGCTCTACACTCAGCAAAAAGCTTTTCCACCATATCTTGCAAGGAGAAACTCTGCCAGGAAAGAAAACATCCAAAATCTTGTTCTAAAGCTTGCACGGGGGTCTGCAAAGAGTTTGGCAAGAATGAAAGATAGTTGTCCAAAACTCGTTCTTTTCCAATAGAATAACCATGGAAAAGGCAGGAGAGTGGTAAAGTACTGTTTTCTCTAAGTCTGAAGGCTGCCCACACTGTGCCTGTGTGCTGCAGCTTGCATCTTCGCCTTTGGGAAGCTGCCGCTCGCCGATTCTCCCGCAGGCGAAGAAGCGGCTTCTTCGCACACAGAGCATTGTGGCGAGCGCAGGGAGCTCCTGAGAGCGGTTTGTGCCGAAAGAAGCCCGGGACCGGCACTTAGCTTCGGAGAGCTGCGTATCTGCGTCTTCTGCGTGTCTTGCCGCTCTACACTCAGCCAAAAGCTTTTCCACCATATCTTGCAAGGAGAAACTCTGCCAGGAAAGAAAACATCCAAAATCTTGTTCTAAAGCTTGCACGGGGGTCTGCAAAGAGTTTGGCAAGAATGAAAGGTAGTTGTCCAAAACTCGTTCTTTTCCAATAGAATAACCATGGAAAAGGCAGGAGAGTGGTAAAGTACTGTTTTCTCTAAGTCTGAAGGCTGCCCACACTGTGCCTGTGTGCTGCAGCTTGCATCTTCGCCTTTGGGAAGCTGCCGCTCGCCGATTCTCCCGGAGGCGAAGAAGCGGCTTCTTCGCACACAGAGCATTGTGGCGAGCGCAGGGAGCTCCTGAGAGCGGTTTGTGCCGAAAGAAGCCCGGGACCGGCACTTAGCTTCGGAGAGCTGCGTATCTGCGTCTTCTGCGTGTCTTGCCGCTCTACACTCAGCCAAAAGCTTTTCCACCATATCTTGCAAGGAGAAACTCTGCCAGGAAAGAAAACATCCAAAATCTTGTTCTAAAGCTTGCACGGAGGTCTGCAAAGAGTTTGGCAAGAATGAAAGGTAGTTGTCCAAAACTCGTTCTTTTCCAATAGAATAACCATGGAAAAGGCAGGAGAGTGGTAAAGTACTGTTTTCTCTAAGTCTGAAGGCTGCCCACACTGTGCCTGTGTGCTGCAGCTTGCATCTTCGCCTTTGGGAAGCTGCCGCTCGCCGATTCTCCCGCAGGCGAAGAAGCGGCTTCTTCGCACACAGAGCATTGTGGCGAGCGCAGGGAGCTCCTGAGAGTGGTTTGTGCCGAAAGAAGCCCGGGACCGGCACTTAGCTTCGGAGAGCTGCGTATCTGCGTCTTCTGCGTGTCTTGCCGCTCTACACTCAGCCAAAAGCTTTTCCACCATATCTTGCAAGGAGAAACTCTGCCAGGAAAGAAAACATCCAAAATCTTGTTCTAAAGCTTGCACGGAGGTCTGCAAAGAGTTTGGCAAGAATGAAAGGTAGTTGTCCAAAACTCGTTCTTTTCCAATAGAATAACCATGGAAAAGGCAGGAGAGTGGTAAAGTACTGTTTTCTCTAAGTCTGAAGGCTGCCCACACTGTGCCTGTGTGCTGCAGCTTGCATCTTCGCCTTTGGGAAGCTGCCGCTCGCCGATTCTCCCGCAGGCGAAGAAGCGGCTTCTTCGCACACAGAGCATTGTGGCGAGCGCAGGGAGCTCCTGAGAGCGGTTTGTGCCGAAAGAAGCCCGGGACCGGCACTTAGCTTCGGAGAGCTGCGTATCTGCGTCTTCTGCGTGTCTTGCCGCTCTACACTCAGCAAAAAGCTTTTCCACCATATCTTGCAAGGAGAAACTCTGCCAGGAAAGAAAACATCCAAAATCTTGTTCTAAAGCTTGCACGGGGGTCTGCAAAGAGTTTGGCAAGAATGAAAGGTAGTTGTCCAAAACTCGTTCTTTTCCAATAGAATAACCATGGAAAAGGCAGGAGAGTGGTAAAGTACTGTTTTCTCTAAGTCTGAAGGCTGCCCACACTGTGCCTGTGTGCTGCAGCTTGCATCTTCGCCTTTGGGAAGCTGCCGCTCGCCGATTCTCCCGCAGGCGAAGAAGCGGCTTCTTCGCACACAGAGCATTGTGGCGAGCGCAGGGAGCTCCTGAGAGCGGTTTGTGCCGAAAGAAGCCCGGGACCGGCACTTAGCTTCGGAGAGCTGCGTATCTGCGTCTTCTGCGTGTCTTGCCGCTCTACACTCAGCCAAAAGCTTTTCCACCATATCTTGCAAGGAGAAACTCTGCCAGGAAAGAAAACATCCAAAATCTTGTTCTAAAGCTTGCACGGAGGTCTGCAAAGAGTTTGGCAAGAATGAAAGGTAGTTGTCCAAAACTCGTTCTTTTCCAATAGAATAACCATGGAAAAGGCAGGAGAGTGGTAAAGTACTGTTTTCTCTAAGTCTGAAGGCTGCCCACACTGTGCCTGTGTGCTGCAGCTTGCATCTTCGCCTTTGGGAAGCTGCTGCTCGCCGATTCTCCCGCAGGCGAAGAAGCGGCTTCTTCGCACACAGAGCATTGTGGCGAGCGCAGGGAGCTCCTGAGAGCGGTTTGTGCCGAAAGAAGCCCGGGACCGGCACTTAGCTTCGGAGAGCTGCGTATCTGCGTCTTCTGCGTGTCTTGCCGCTCTACACTCAGCCAAAAGCTTTTCCACCATATCTTGCAAGGAGAAACTCTGCCAGGAAAGAAAACATCCAAAATCTTGTTCTAAAGCTTGCACGGAGGTCTGCAAAGAGTTTGGCAAGAATGAAAGGTAGTTGTCCAAAACTCGTTCTTTTCCAATAGAATAACCATGGAAAAGGCAGGAGAGTGGTAAAGTACTGTTTTCTCTAAGTCTGAAGGCTGCCCACACTGTGCCTGTGTGCTGCAGCTTGCATCTTCGCCTTTGGGAAGCTGCCGCTCGCCGATTCTCCCGCAGGCGAAGAAGCGGCTTCTTCGCACACAGAGCATTGTGGCGAGCGCAGGGAGCTCCTGAGAGCGGTTTGTGCCGAAAGAAGCCCGGGACCGGCACTTAGCTTCGGAGAGCTGCGTATCTGCGTCTTCTGCGTGTCTTGCCGCTCTACACTCAGCAAAAAGCTTTTCCACCATATCTTGCAAGGAGAAACTCTGCCAGGAAAGAAAACATCCAAAATCTTGTTCTAAAGCTTGCACGGGGGTCTGCAAAGAGTTTGGCAAGAATGAAAGGTAGTTGTCCAAAACTCGTTCTTTTCCAATAGAATAACCATGGAAAAGGCAGGAGAGTGGTAAAGTACTGTTTTCTCTAAGTCTGAAGGCTGCCCACACTGTGCCTGTGTGCTGCAGCTTGCATCTTCGCCTTTGGGAAGCTGCCGCTCGCCGATTCTCCCGCAGGCGAAGAAGCGGCTTCTTCGCACACAGAGCATTGTGGCGAGCGCAGGGAGCTCCTGAGAGCGGTTTGTGCCGAAAGAAGCCCGGGACCGGCACTTAGCTTCGGAGAGCTGCGTATCTGCGTCTTCTGCGTGTCTTGCCACTCTACACTCAGCAAAAAGCTTTTCCACCATATCTTGCAAGGAGAAACTCTGCCAGGAAAGAAAACATCCAAAATCTTGTTCTAAAGCTTGCACGGAGGTCTGCAAAGAGTTTGGCAAGAATGAAAGGTAGTTGTCCAAAACTCGTTCTTTTCCAATATAATAACCATGGAAAAGGCAGGAGAGTGGTAAAGTACTGGTTTCTCTAAGTCTGAAGGCTGCCCACACTGTGCCTGTGTGCTGCAGCTTGCATCTTCGCCTTTGGGAAGCTGCCGCTCGCCGATTCTCCCGGAGGCGAAGAAGCGGCTTCTTCGCACACAGAGCATTGTGGCGAGCGCAGGGAGCTCCTGAGAGCGGTTTGTGCCGAAAGAAGCCTGGGACCGGCACTTAGCTTCGGAGAGCTGCGTATCTGCGTCTTCTGCGTGTCTTGCCGCTCTACACTCAGCAAAAAGCTTTTCCACCATATCTTGCAAGGAGAAACTCTGCCAGGAAAGAAAACATCCAAAATCTTGTTCTAAAGCTTGCACGGGGGTCTGCAAAGAGTTTGGCAAGAATGAAAGGTAGTTGTCCAAAACTCGTTCTTTTCCAATAGAATAACCATGGAAAAGGCAGGAGAGTGGTAAAGTACTGTTTTCTCTAAGTCTGAAGGCTGCCCACACTGTGCCTGTGTGCTGCAGCTTGCATCTTCGCCTTTGGGAAGCTGCCGCTCGCCGATTCTCCCGGAGGCGAAGAAGCGGCTTCTTCGCACACAGAGCATTGTGGCGAGCGCAGGGAGCTCCTGAGAGCGGTTTGTGCCGAAAGAAGCCCGGGACCGGCACTTAGCTTCGGAGAGCTGCGTATCTGCGTCTTCTGCGTGTCTTGCCGCTCTACACTCAGCAAAAAGCTTTTCCACCATATCTTGCAAGGAGAAACTCTGCCAGGAAAGAAAACATCCAAAATCTTGTTCTAAAGCTTGCACGGGGGTCTGCAAAGAGTTTGGCAAGAATGAAAGGTAGTTGTCCAAAACTCGTTCTTTTCCAATAGAACAACCATGGAAAAGGCAGGAGAGTGGTAAAGTACTGTTTTCTCTAAGTCTGAAGGCTGCCCACACTGTGCCTGTGTGCTGCAGCTTGCATCTTCGCCTTTGGGAAGCTGCCGCTCGCCGATTCTCCCGGAGGCGAAGAAGCGGCTTCTTCGCACACAGAGCATTGTGGCGAGCGCAGGGAGCTCCTGAGAGCGGTTTGTGCCGAAAGAAGCCCGGGACCGGCACTTAGCTTCGGAGAGCTGCGTATCTGCGTCTTCTGCGTGTCTTGCCGCTCTACACTCAGCCAAAAGCTTTTCCACCATATCTTGCAAGGAGAAACTCTGCCAGGAAAGAAAACATCCAAAATCTTGTTCTAAAGCTTGCACGGGGGTCTGCAAAGAGTTTGGCAAGAATGAAAGGTAGTTGTCCAAAACTCGTTCTTTTCCAATATAATAACCATGGAAAAGGCAGGAGAGTGGTAAAGTACTGTTTTCTCTAAGTCTGAATGCTGCCCACACTGTGCCTGTGTGCTGCAGCTTGCATCTTCGCCTTTGGGAAGCTGCCGCTCGCCGATTCTCCCGCAGGCGAAGAAGCGGCTTCTTCGCACACAGAGCATTGTGGCGAGCGCAGGGAGCTCCTGAGAGCGGTTTGTGCCGAAAGAAGCCCGGGACCGGCACTTAGCTTCGGAGAGCTGCGTATCTGCGTCTTCTGCGTGTCTTGCCGCTCTACACTCAGCAAAAAGCTTTTCCACCATATCTTGCAAGGAGAAACTCTGCCAGGAAAGAAAACATCCAAAATCTTGTTCTAAAGCTTGCACGGAGGTCTGCAAAGAGTTTGGCAAGAATGAAAGGTAGTTGTCCAAAACTCGTTCTTTTCCAATAGAATAACCATGGAAAAGGCAGGAGAGTGGTAAAGTACTGTTTTCTCTAAGTCTGAAGGCTGCCCACACTGTGCCTGTGTGCTGCAGCTTGCATCTTCGCCTTTGGGAAGCTGCCGCTCGCCGATTCTCCCGCAGGCGAAGAAGCGGCTTCTTCGCACACAGAGCATTGTGGCGAGCGCAGGGAGCTCCTGAGAGCGGTTTGTGCCGAAAGAAGCCCGGGACCGGCACTTAGCTTCGGAGAGCTGCGTATCTGCGTCTTCTGCGTGTCTTGCCGCTCTACACTCAGCCAAAAGCTTTTCCACCATATCTTGCAAGGAGAAACTCTGCCAGGAAAGAAAACATCCAAAATCTTGTTCTAAAGCTTGCACGGAGGTCTGCAAAGAGTTTGGCAAGAATGAAAGGTAGTTGTCCAAAACTCGTTCTTTTCCAATAGAATAACCATGGAAAAGGCAGGAGAGTGGTAAAGTACTGTTTTCTCTAAGTCTGAAGGCTGCCCACACTGTGCCTGTGTGCTGCAGCTTGCATCTTCGCCTTTGGGAAGCTGCCGCTCGCCGATTCTCCCGGAGGCGAAGAAGCGGCTTCTTCGCACACAGAGCATTGTGGCGAGCGCAGGGAGCTCCTGAGAGCGGTTTGTGCCGAAAGAAGCCCGGGACCGGCACTTAGCTTCGGAGAGCTGCGTATCTGCGTCTTCTGCGTGTCTTGCCGCTCTACACTCAGCCAAAAGCTTTTCCACCATATCTTGCAAGGAGAAACTCTGCCAGGAAAGAAAACATCCAAAATCTTGTTCTAAAGCTTGCACGGAGGTCTGCAAAGAGTTTGGCAAGAATGAAAGGTAGTTGTCCAAAACTCGTTCTTTTCCAATAGAATAACCATGGAAAAGGCAGGAGAGTGGTAAAGTACTGTTTTCTCTAAGTCTGAAGGCTGCCCACACTGTGCCTGTGTGCTGCAGCTTGCATCTTCGCCTTTGGGAAGCTGCCGCTCGCCGATTCTCCCGGAGGCGAAGAAGCGGCTTCTTCGCACACAGAGCATTGTGGCGAGCGCAGGGAGCTCCTGAGAGCGGTTTGTGCCGAAAGAAGCCCGGGACCGGCACTTAGCTTCGGAGAGCTGCGTATCTGCGTCTTCTGCGTGTCTTGCCGCTCTACACTCAGCCAAAAGCTTTTCCACCATATCTTGCAAGGAGAAACTCTGCCAGGAAAGAAAACATCCAAAATCTTGTTCTAAAGCTTGCACGGAGGTCTGCAAAGAGTTTGGCAAGAATGAAAGGTAGTTGTCCAAAACTCGTTCTTTTCCAATAGAATAACCATGGAAAAGGCAGGAGAGTGGTAAAGTACTGTTTTCTCTAAGTCTGAAGGCTGCCCACACTGTGCCTGTGTGCTGCAGCTTGCATCTTCGCCTTTGGGAAGCTGCCGCTCGCCGATTCTCCCGCAGGCGAAGAAGCGGCTTCTTCGCACACAGAGCATTGTGGCGAGCGCAGGGAGCTCCTGAGAGCGGTTTGTGCCGAAAGAAGCCCGGGACCGGCACTTAGCTTCGGAGAGCTGCGTATCTGCGTCTTCTGCGTGTCTTGCCGCTCTACACTCAGCAAAAAGCTTTTCCACCATATCTTGCAAGGAGAAACTCTGCCAGGAAAGAAAACATCCAAAATCTTGTTCTAAAGCTTGCACGGGGGTCTGCAAAGAGTTTGGCAAGAATGAAAGGTAGTTGTCCAAAACTCGTTCTTTTCCAATAGAATAACCATGGAAAAGGCAGGAGAGTGGTAAAGTACTGTTTTCTCTAAGTCTGAAGGCTGCCCACACTGTGCCTGTGTGCTGCAGCTTGCATCTTCGCCTTTGGGAAGCTGCCGCTCGCCGATTCTCCCGCAGGCGAAGAAGCGGCTTCTTCGCACACAGAGCATTGTGGCGAGCGCAGGGAGCTCCTGAGAGCGGTTTGTGCCGAAAGAAGCCCGGGACCGGCACTTAGCTTCGGAGAGCTGCGTATCTGCGTCTTCTGCGTGTCTTGCCGCTCTACACTCAGCCAAAAGCTTTTCCACCATATCTTGCAAGGAGAAACTCTGCCAGGAAAGAAAACATCCAAAATCTTGTTCTAAAGCTTGCACGGAGGTCTGCAAAGAGTTTGGCAAGAATGAAAGGTAGTTGTCCAAAACTCGTTCTTTTCCAATAGAATAACCATGGAAAAGGCAGGAGAGTGGTAAAGTACTGTTTTCTCTAAGTCTGAAGGCTGCCCACACTGTGCCTGTGTGCTGCAGCTTGCATCTTCGCCTTTGGGAAGCTGCTGCTCGCCGATTCTCCCGCAGGCGAAGAAGCGGCTTCTTCGCACACAGAGCATTGTGGCGAGCGCAGGGAGCTCCTGAGAGCGGTTTGTGCCGAAAGAAGCCCGGGACCGGCACTTAGCTTCGGAGAGCTGCGTATCTGCGTCTTCTGCGTGTCTTGCCGCTCTACACTCAGCCAAAAGCTTTTCCACCATATCTTGCAAGGAGAAACTCTGCCAGGAAAGAAAACATCCAAAATCTTGTTCTAAAGCTTGCACGGAGGTCTGCAAAGAGTTTGGCAAGAATGAAAGGTAGTTGTCCAAAACTCGTTCTTTTCCAATAGAATAACCATGGAAAAGGCAGGAGAGTGGTAAAGTACTGTTTTCTCTAAGTCTGAAGGCTGCCCACACTGTGCCTGTGTGCTGCAGCTTGCATCTTCGCCTTTGGGAAGCTGCCGCTCGCCGATTCTCCCGCAGGCGAAGAAGCGGCTTCTTCGCACACAGAGCATTGTGGCGAGCGCAGGGAGCTCCTGAGAGCGGTTTGTGCCGAAAGAAGCCCGGGACCGGCACTTAGCTTCGGAGAGCTGCGTATCTGCGTCTTCTGCGTGTCTTGCCGCTCTACACTCAGCAAAAAGCTTTTCCACCATATCTTGCAAGGAGAAACTCTGCCAGGAAAGAAAACATCCAAAATCTTGTTCTAAAGCTTGCACGGGGGTCTGCAAAGAGTTTGGCAAGAATGAAAGGTAGTTGTCCAAAACTCGTTCTTTTCCAATAGAATAACCATGGAAAAGGCAGGAGAGTGGTAAAGTACTGTTTTCTCTAAGTCTGAAGGCTGCCCACACTGTGCCTGTGTGCTGCAGCTTGCATCTTCGCCTTTGGGAAGCTGCCGCTCGCCGATTCTCCCGCAGGCGAAGAAGCGGCTTCTTCGCACACAGAGCATTGTGGCGAGCGCAGGGAGCTCCTGAGAGCGGTTTGTGCCGAAAGAAGCCCGGGACCGGCACTTAGCTTCGGAGAGCTGCGTATCTGCGTCTTCTGCGTGTCTTGCCACTCTACACTCAGCAAAAAGCTTTTCCACCATATCTTGCAAGGAGAAACTCTGCCAGGAAAGAAAACATCCAAAATCTTGTTCTAAAGCTTGCACGGAGGTCTGCAAAGAGTTTGGCAAGAATGAAAGGTAGTTGTCCAAAACTCGTTCTTTTCCAATATAATAACCATGGAAAAGGCAGGAGAGTGGTAAAGTACTGGTTTCTCTAAGTCTGAAGGCTGCCCACACTGTGCCTGTGTGCTGCAGCTTGCATCTTCGCCTTTGGGAAGCTGCCGCTCGCCGATTCTCCCGGAGGCGAAGAAGCGGCTTCTTCGCACACAGAGCATTGTGGCGAGCGCAGGGAGCTCCTGAGAGCGGTTTGTGCCGAAAGAAGCCTGGGACCGGCACTTAGCTTCGGAGAGCTGCGTATCTGCGTCTTCTGCGTGTCTTGCCGCTCTACACTCAGCAAAAAGCTTTTCCACCATATCTTGCAAGGAGAAACTCTGCCAGGAAAGAAAACATCCAAAATCTTGTTCTAAAGCTTGCACGGGGGTCTGCAAAGAGTTTGGCAAGAATGAAAGGTAGTTGTCCAAAACTCGTTCTTTTCCAATAGAATAACCATGGAAAAGGCAGGAGAGTGGTAAAGTACTGTTTTCTCTAAGTCTGAAGGCTGCCCACACTGTGCCTGTGTGCTGCAGCTTGCATCTTCGCCTTTGGGAAGCTGCCGCTCGCCGATTCTCCCGGAGGCGAAGAAGCGGCTTCTTCGCACACAGAGCATTGTGGCGAGCGCAGGGAGCTCCTGAGAGCGGTTTGTGCCGAAAGAAGCCCGGGACCGGCACTTAGCTTCGGAGAGCTGCGTATCTGCGTCTTCTGCGTGTCTTGCCGCTCTACACTCAGCAAAAAGCTTTTCCACCATATCTTGCAAGGAGAAACTCTGCCAGGAAAGAAAACATCCAAAATCTTGTTCTAAAGCTTGCACGGGGGTCTGCAAAGAGTTTGGCAAGAATGAAAGGTAGTTGTCCAAAACTCGTTCTTTTCCAATAGAACAACCATGGAAAAGGCAGGAGAGTGGTAAAGTACTGTTTTCTCTAAGTCTGAAGGCTGCCCACACTGTGCCTGTGTGCTGCAGCTTGCATCTTCGCCTTTGGGAAGCTGCCGCTCGCCGATTCTCCCGGAGGCGAAGAAGCGGCTTCTTCGCACACAGAGCATTGTGGCGAGCGCAGGGAGCTCCTGAGAGCGGTTTGTGCCGAAAGAAGCCCGGGACCGGCACTTAGCTTCGGAGAGCTGCGTATCTGCGTCTTCTGCGTGTCTTGCCGCTCTACACTCAGCCAAAAGCTTTTCCACCATATCTTGCAAGGAGAAACTCTGCCAGGAAAGAAAACATCCAAAATCTTGTTCTAAAGCTTGCACGGGGGTCTGCAAAGAGTTTGGCAAGAATGAAAGGTAGTTGTCCAAAACTCGTTCTTTTCCAATAGAATAACCATGGAAAAGGCAGGAGAGTGGTAAAGTACTGTTTTCTCTAAGTCTGAAGGCTGCCCACACTGTGCCTGTGTGCTGCAGCTTGCATCTTCGCCTTTGGGAAGCTGCCGCTCGCCGATTCTCCCGCAGGCGAAGAAGCGGCTTCTTCGCACACAGAGCATTGTGGCGAGCGCAGGGAGCTCCTGAGAGCGGTTTGTGCCGAAAGAAGCCCGGGACCGGCACTTAGCTTCGGAGAGCTGCGTATCTGCGTCTTCTGCGTGTCTTGCCGCTCTACACTCAGCCAAAAGCTTTTCCACCATATCTTGCAAGGAGAAACTCTGCCAGGAAAGAAAACATCCAAAATCTTGTTCTAAAGCTTGCACGGAGGTCTGCAAAGAGTTTGGCAAGAATGAAAGGTAGTTGTCCAAAACTCGTTCTTTTCCAATAGAATAACCATGGAAAAGGCAGGAGAGTGGTAAAGTACTGTTTTCTCTAAGTCTGAAGGCTGCCCACACTGTGCCTGTGTGCTGCAGCTTGCATCTTCGCCTTTGGGAAGCTGCCGCTCGCCGATTCTCCCGGAGGCGAAGAAGCGGCTTCTTCGCACACAGAGCATTGTGGCGAGCGCAGGGAGCTCCTGAGAGCGGTTTGTGCCGAAAGAAGCCCGGGACCGGCACTTAGCTTCGGAGAGCTGCGTATCTGCGTCTTCTGCGTGTCTTGCCGCTCTACACTCAGCAAAAAGCTTTTCCACCATATCTTGCAAGGAGAAACTCTGCCAGGAAAGAAAACATCCAAAATCTTGTTCTAAAGCTTGCACGGGGGTCTGCAAAGAGTTTGGCAAGAATGAAAGGTAGTTGTCCAAAACTCGTTCTTTTCCAATAGAATAACCATGGAAAAGGCAGGAGAGTGGTAAAGTACTGTTTTCTCTAAGTCTGAATGCTGCCCACATTGTGCCTGTGTGCTGCAGCTTGCATCTTCGCCTTTGGGAAGCTGCCGCTCGCCGATTCTCCCGCAGGCGAAGAAGCGGCTTCTTCGCACACAGAGCATTGTGGCGAGCGCAGGGAGCTCCTGAGAGCGGTTTGTGCCGAAAGAAGCCCGGGACTGGCACTTAGCTTCGGAGAGCTGCGTATCTGCGTCTTCTGCGTGTCTTGCCGCTCTACACTCAGCCAAAAGCTTTTCCACCATATCTTGCAAGGAGAAACTCTGCCAGGAAAGAAAACATCCAAAATCTTGTTCTAAAGCTTGCACGGGGGTCTGCAAAGAGTTTGGCAAGAATGAAAGGTAGTTGTCCAAAACTCGTTCTTTTCCAATAGAATAACCATGGAAAAGGCAGGAGAGTGGTAAAGTACTGTTTTCTCTAAGTCTGAAGGCTGCCCACACTGTGCCTGTGTGCTGCAGCTTGCATCTTCGCCTTTGGGAAGCTGCCGCTCGCCGATTCTCCCGCAGGCGAAGAAGCGGCTTCTTCGCACACAGAGCATTGTGGCGAGCGCAGGGAGCTCCTGAGAGCGGTTTGTGCCGAAAGAAGCCCGGGACCGGCACTTAGCTTCGGAGAGCTGCGTATCTGCGTCTTCTGCGTGTCTTGCCGCTCTACACTCAGCCAAAAGCTTTTCCACCATATCTTGCAAGGAGAAACTCTGCCAGGAAAGAAAACATCCAAAATCTTGTTCTAAAGCTTGCACGGGGGTCTGCAAAGAGTTTGGCAAGAATGAAAGGTAGTTGTCCAAAACTCGTTCTTTTCCAATAGAATAACCATGGAAAAGGCAGGAGAGTGGTAAAGTACTGTTTTCTCTAAGTCTGAAGGCTGCCCACACTGTGCCTGTGTGCTGCAGCTTGCATCTTCGCCTTTGGGAAGCTGCCGCTCGCCGATTCTCCCGGAGGCGAAGAAGCGGCTTCTTCGCACACAGAGCATTGTGGCGAGCGCAGGGAGCTCCTGAGAGCGGTTTGTGCCGAAAGAAGCCCGGGACCGGCACTTAGCTTCGGAGAGCTGCGTATCTGCGTCTTCTGCGTGTCTTGCCGCTCTACACTCAGCAAAAAGCTTTTCCACCATATCTTGCAAGGAGAAACTCTGCCAGGAAAGAAAACATCCAAAATCTTGTTCTAAAGCTTGCACGGGGGTCTGCAAAGAGTCTGGCAAGAATGAAAGGTAGTTGTCCAAAACTCGTTCTTTTCCAATAGAATAACCATGGAAAAGGCAGGAGAGTGGTAAAGTACTGTTTTCTCTAAGTCTGAATGCTGCCCACACTGTGCCTGTGTGCTGCAGCTTGCATCTTCGCCTTTGGGAAGCTGCCGCTCGCCGATTCTCCCGGAGGCGAAGAAGCGGCTTCTTCGCACACAGAGCATTGTGGCGAGCGCAGGGAGCTCCTGAGAGCGGTTTGTGCCGAAAGAAGCCCGGGACCGGCACTTAGCTTCGGAGAGCTGCGTATCTGCGTCTTCTGCGTGTCTTGCCGCTCTACACTCAGCAAAAAGCTTTTCCACCATATCTTGCAAGGAGAAACTCTGCCAGGAAAGAAAACATCCAAAATCTTGTTCTAAAGCTTGCACGGGGGTCTGCAAAGAGTTTGGCAAGAATGAAAGGTAGTTGTCCAAAACTCGTTCTTTTCCAATAGAATAACCATGGAAAAGGCAGGAGAGTGGTAAAGTACTGTTTTCTCTAAGTCTGAAGGCTGCCCACACTGTGCCTGTGTGCTGCAGCTTGCATCTTCGCCTTTGGGAAGCTGCCGCTCGCCGATTCTCCCGGAGGCGAAGAAGCGGCTTCTTCGCACACAGAGCATTGTGGCGAGCGCAGGGAGCTCCTGAGAGCGGTTTGTGCCGAAAGAAGCCCGGGACCGGCACTTAGCTTCGGAGAGCTGCGTATCTGCGTCTTCTGCGTGTCTTGCCGCTCTACACTCAGCAAAAAGCTTTTCCACCATATCTTGCAAGGAGAAACTCTGCCAGGAAAGAAAACATCCAAAATCTTGTTCTAAAGCTTGCACGGAGGTCTGCAAAGAGTTTGGCAAGAATGAAAGGTAGTTGTCCAAAACTCGTTCTTTTCCAATAGAATAACCATGGAAAAGGCAGGAGAGTGGTAAAGTACTGTTTTCTCTAAGTCTGAAGGCTGCCCACACTGTGCCTGTGTGCTGCAGCTTGCATCTTCGCCTTTGGGAAGCTGCCGCTCGCCGATTCTCCCGGAGGCGAAGAAGCGGCTTCTTCGCACACAGAGCATTGTGGCGAGCGCAGGGAGCTCCTGAGAGCGGTTTGTGCCGAAAGAAGCCCGGGACCGGCACTTAGCTTCGGAGAGCTGCGTATCTGCGTCTTCTGCGTGTCTTGCCGCTCTACACTCAGCAAAAAGCTTTTCCACCATATCTTGCAAGGAGAAACTCTGCCAGGAAAGAAAACATCCAAAATCTTGTTCTAAAGCTTGCACGGGGGTCTGCAAAGAGTTTGGCAAGAATGAAAGGTAGTTGTCCAAAACTCGTTCTTTTCCAATAGAATAACCATGGAAAAGGCAGGAGAGTGGTAAAGTACTGTTTTCTCTAAGTCTGAATGCTGCCCACATTGTGCCTGTGTGCTGCAGCTTGCATCTTCGCCTTTGGGAAGCTGCCGCTCGCCGATTCTCCCGCAGGCGAAGAAGCGGCTTCTTCGCACACAGAGCATTGTGGCGAGCGCAGGGAGCTCCTGAGAGCGGTTTGTGCCGAAAGAAGCCCGGGACTGGCACTTAGCTTCGGAGAGCTGCATATCTGCGTCTTCTGCGTGTCTTGCCGCTCTACACTCAGCCAAAAGCTTTTCCACCATATCTTGCAAGGAGAAACTCTGCCAGGAAAGAAAACATCCAAAATCTTGTTCTAAAGCTTGCACGGGGGTCTGCAAAGAGTTTGGCAAGAATGAAAGGTAGTTGTCCAAAACTCGTTCTTTTCCAATAGAATAACCATGGAAAAGGCAGGAGAGTGGTAAAGTACTGTTTTCTCTAAGTCTGAAGGCTGCCCACACTGTGCCTGTGTGCTGCAGCTTGCATCTTCGCCTTTGGGAAGCTGCCGCTCGCCGATTCTCCCGGAGGCGAAGAAGCGGCTTCTTCGCACACAGAGCATTGTGGCGAGCGCAGGGAGCTCCTGAGAGCGGTTTGTGCCGAAAGAAGCCCGGGACCGGCACTTAGCTTCGGAGAGCTGCGTATCTGCGTCTTCTGCGTGTCTTGCCGCTCTACACTCAGCCAAAAGCTTTTCCACCATATCTTGCAAGGAGAAACTCTGCCAGGAAAGAAAACATCCAAAATCTTGTTCTAAAGCTTGCACGGGGGTCTGCAAAGAGTTTGGCAAGAATGAAAGGTAGTTGTCCAAAACTCGTTCTTTTCCAATAGAATAACCATGGAAAAGGCAGGAGAGTGGTAAAGTACTGTTTTCTCTAAGTCTGAAGGCTGCCCACACTGTGCCTGTGTGCTGCAGCTTGCATCTTCGCCTTTGGGAAGCTGCCGCTCGCCGATTCTCCCGCAGGCGAAGAAGCGGCTTCTTCGCACACAGAGCATTGTGGCGAGCGCAGGGAGCTCCTGAGAGCGGTTTGTGCCGAAAGAAGCCCGGGACCGGCACTTAGCTTCGGAGAGCTGCGTATCTGCGTCTTCTGCGTGTCTTGCCGCTCTACACTCAGCAAAAAGCTTTTCCACCATATCTTGCAAGGAGAAACTCTGCCAGGAAAGAAAACATCCAAAATCTTGTTCTAAAGCTTGCACGGGGGTCTGCAAAGAGTCTGGCAAGAATGAAAGGTAGTTGTCCAAAACTCGTTCTTTTCCAATAGAATAACCATGGAAAAGGCAGGAGAGTGGTAAAGTACTGTTTTCTCTAAGTCTGAATGCTGCCCACACTGTGCCTGTGTGCTGCAGCTTGCATCTTCGCCTTTGGGAAGCTGCCGCTCGCCGATTCTCCCGGAGGCGAAGAAGCGGCTTCTTCGCACACAGAGCATTGTGGCGAGCGCAGGGAGCTCCTGAGAGCGGTTTGTGCCGAAAGAAGCCCGGGACCGGCACTTAGCTTCGGAGAGCTGCGTATCTGCGTCTTCTGCGTGTCTTGCCGCTCTACACTCAGCAAAAAGCTTTTCCACCATATCTTGCAAGGAGAAACTCTGCCAGGAAAGAAAACATCCAAAATCTTGTTCTAAAGCTTGCACGGGGGTCTGCAAAGAGTTTGGCAAGAATGAAAGGTAGTTGTCCAAAACTCGTTCTTTTCCAATAGAATAACCATGGAAAAGGCAGGAGAGTGGTAAAGTACTGTTTTCTCTAAGTCTGAAGGCTGCCCACACTGTGCCTGTTTGCTGCAGCTTGCATCTTCGCCTTTGGGAAGCTGCCGCTCGCCGATTCTCCCGGAGGCGAAGAAGCGGCTTCTTCGCACACAGAGCATTGTGGCGAGCGCAGGGAGCTCCTGAGAGCGGTTTGTGCCGAAAGAAGCCCGGGACCGGCACTTAGCTTCGGAGAGCTGCGTATCTGCGTCTTCTGCGTGTCTTGCCGCTCTACACTCAGCAAAAAGCTTTTCCACCATATCTTGCAAGGAGAAACTCTGCCAGGAAAGAAAACATCCAAAATCTTGTTCTAAAGCTTGCACGGGGGTCTGCAAAGAGTTTGGCAAGAATGAAAGGTAGTTGTCCAAAACTCGTTCTTTTCCAATAGAATAACCATGGAAAAGGCAGGAGAGTGGTAAAGTACTGTTTTCTCTAAGTCTGAAGGCTGCCCACACTGTGCCTGTTTGCTGCAGCTTGCATCTTCGCCTTTGGGAAGCTGCCGCTCGCCGATTCTCCCGGAGGCGAAGAAGCGGCTTCTTCGCACACAGAGCATTGTGGCGAGCGCAGGGAGCTCCTGAGAGCGGTTTGTGCCGAAAGAAGCCCGGGACCGGCACTTAGCTTCGGAGAGCTGCGTATCTGCGTCTTCTGCGTGTCTTGCCGCTCTACACTCAGCAAAAAGCTTTTCCACCATATCTTGCAAGGAGAAACTCTGCCAGGAAAGAAAACATCCAAAATCTTGTTCTAAAGCTTGCACGGGGGTCTGCAAAGAGTTTGGCAAGAATGAAAGGTAGTTGTCCAAAACTCGTTCTTTTCCAATAGAATAACCATGGAAAAGGCAGGAGAGTGGTAAAGTACTGTTTTCTCTAAGTCTGAAGGCTGCCCACACTGTGCCTGTGTGCTGCAGCTTGCATCTTCGCCTTTGGCAAGCTGCCGCTCGCCGATTCTCCCGCAGGCGAAGAAGCGGCTTCTTCGCACACAGAGCATTGTGGCGAGCGCAGGGAGCTCCTGAGAGCGGTTTGTGCCGAAAGAAGCCCGGGACCGGCACTTAGCTTCGGAGAGCTGCGTATCTGCGTCTTCTGCGTGTCTTGCCGCTCTACACTCAGCCAAAAGCTTTTCCACCATATCTTGCAAGGAGAAACTCTGCCAGGAAAGAAAACATCCAAAATCTTGTTCTAAAGCTTGCACGGGGGTCTGCAAAGAGTTTGGCAAGAATGAAAGGTAGTTGTCCAAAACTCGTTCTTTTCCAATAGAATAACCATGGAAAAGGCAGGAGAGTGGTAAAGTACTGTTTTCTCTAAGTCTGAAGGCTGCCCACACTGTGCCTGTGTGCTGCAGCTTGCATCTTCGCCTTTGGGAAGCTGCCGCTCGCCGATTCTCCCGGAGGTGAAGAAGCGGCTTCTTCGCACACAGAGCATTGTGGCGAGCGCAGGGAGCTCCTGAGAGCGGTTTGTGCCGAAAGAAGCCCGGGACCGGCACTTAGCTTCGGAGAGCTGCGTATCTGCGTCTTCTGCGTGTCTTGCCGCTCTACACTCAGCCAAAAGCTTTTCCACCATATCTTGCAAGGAGAAACTCTGCCAGGAAAGAAAACATCCAAAATCTTGTTCTAAAGCTTGCACGGGGGTCTGCAAAGAGTTTGGCAAGAATGAAAGGTAGTTGTCCAAAACTCGTTCTTTTCCAATAGAATAACCATGGAAAAGGCAGGAGAGTGGTAAAGTACTGTTTTCTCTAAGTCTGAAGGCTGCCCACACTGTGCCTGTGTGCTGCAGCTTGCATCTTCGCCTTTGGGAAGCTGCCGCTCGCCGATTCTCCCGCAGGCGAAGAAGCGGCTTCTTCGCACACAGAGCATTGTGGCGAGCGCAGGGAGCTCCTGAGAGCGGTTTGTGCCGAAAGAAGCCCGGGACCGGCACTTAGCTTCGGAGAGCTGCGTATCTGCGTCTTCTGCGTGTCTTGCCGCTCTACACTCAGCAAAAAGCTTTTCCACCATATCTTGCAAGGAGAAACTCTGCCAGGAAAGAAAACATCCAAAATCTTGTTCTAAAGCTTGCACGGGGGTCTGCAAAGAGTTTGGCAAGAATGAAAGGTAGTTGTCCAAAACTCGTTCTTTTCCAATAGAATAACCATGGAAAAGGCAGGAGAGTGGTAAAGTACTGTTTTCTCTAAGTCTGAATGCTGCCCACATTGTGCCTGTGTGCTGCAGCTTGCATCTTCGCCTTTGGGAAGCTGCCGATCGCCGATTCTCCCGTAGGCGAAGAAGCGGCTTCTTCGCACACAGAGCATTGTGGCGAGCGCAGGGAGCTCCTGAGAGCGGTTTGTGCCGAAAGAAGCCCGGGACCGGCACTTAGCTTCGGAGAGCTGCGTATCTGCGTCTTCTGTGTGTCTTGCCGCTCTACACTCAGCAAAAAGCTTTTCCACCATATCTTGCAAGGAGAAACTCTGCCAGGAAAGAAAACATCCAAAATCTTGTTCTAAAGCTTGCACGGGGGTCTGCAAAGAGTTTGGCAAGAATGAAAGGTAGTTGTCCAAAACTCGTTCTTTTCCAATAGAATAACCATGGAAAAGGCAGGAGAGTGGTAAAGTACTGTTTTCTCTAAGTCTGAAGGCTGCCCACACTGTGCCTGTGTGCTGCAGCTTGCATCTTCGCCTTTGGGAAGCTGCCGCTCGCCGATTCTCCCGGAGGCGAAGAAGCGGCTTCTTCGCACACAGAGCATTGTGGCGAGCGCAGGGAGCTCCTGAGAGCGGTTTGTGCCGAAAGAAGCCCGGGACCGGCACTTAGCTTCGGAGAGCTGCGTATCTGCGTCTTCTGCGTGTCTTGCTGCTCTACACTCAGCAAAAAGCTCTTCCACCATATCTTGCAAAGAGAAACTCTGCCAGGAAAGAAAACATCCAAAATCTTGTTCTAAAGCTTGCACGGGGGTCTGCAAAGAGTTTGGCAAGAATGAAAGGTAGTTGTCCAAAACTCGTTCTTTTCCAATAGAATAACCATGGAAAAGGCAGGAGAGTGGTAAAGTACTGTTTTCTCTAAGTCTGAAGGCTGCCCACACTGTGCCTGTGTGCTGCAGCTTGCATCTTCGCCTTTGGGAAGCTGCCGCTCGCCGATTCTCCCGGAGGCGAAGAAGCGGCTTCTTCGCACACAGAGCATTGTGGCGAGCGCAGGGAGCTCCTGAGAGCGGTTTGTGCCGAAAGAAGCCCGGGACCGGCACTTAGCTTCGGAGAGCTGCGTATCTGCGTCTTCTGCGTGTCTTGCCGCTCTACACTCAGCAAAAAGCTTTTCCACCATATCTTGCAAAGAGAAACTCTGCCAGGAAAGAAAACATCCAAAATCTTGTTCTAAAGCTTGCACGGAGGTCTGCAAAGAGTCTGGCAAGAATGAAAGGTAGTTGTCCAAAACTCGTTCTTTTCCAATAGAATAACCATGGAAAAGGCAGGAGAGTGGTAAAGTACTGTTTTCTCTAAGTCTGAATGCTGCCCACACTGTGCCTGTGTGCTGCAGCTTGCATCTTCGCCTTTGGGAAGCTGCCGCTCGCCGATTCTCCCGGAGGCGAAGAAGCGGCTTCTTCGCACACAGAGCATTGTGGCGAGCGCAGGGAGCTCCTGAGAGCGGTTTGTGCCGAAAGAAGCCCGGGACCGGCACTTAGCTTCGGAGAGCTGCGTATCTGCGTCTTCTGCGTGTCTTGCCGCTCTACACTCAGCAAAAAGCTTTTCCACCATATCTTGCAAGGAGAAACTCTGCCAGGAAAGAAAACATCCAAAATCTTGTTCTAAAGCTTGCACGGGGGTCTGCAAAGAGTTTGGCAAGAATGAAAGGTAGTTGTCCAAAACTCGTTCTTTTCCAATAGAATAACCATGGAAAAGGCAGGAGAGTGGTAAAGTACTGTTTTCTCTAAGTCTGAAGGCTGCCCACACTGTGCCTGTGTGCTGCAGCTTGCATCTTCGCCTATGGGAAGCTGCCGCTCGCCGATTCTCCCGGAGGCGAAGAAGCGGCTTCTTCGCACACAGAGCATTGTGGCGAGCGCAGGGAGCTCCTGAGAGCGGTTTGTGCCGAAAGAAGCCCGGGACCGGCACTTAGCTTCGGAGAGCTGCGTATCTGCGTCTTCTGCGTGTCTTGCTGCTCTACACTCAGCAAAAAGCTTTTCCACCATATCTTGCAAGGAGAAACTCTGCCAGGAAAGAAAACATCCAAAATCTTGTTCTAAAGCTTGCACGGGGGTCTGCAAAGAGTTTGACAAGAATGAAAGGTAGTTGTCCAAAACTCGTTCTTTTCCAATATAATAACCATGGAAAAGGCAGGAGAGTGGTAAAGTACTGTTTTCTCTAAGTCTGAAGGCTGCCCACACTGTGCCTGTGTGCTGCAGCTTGCATCTTCGCCTTTGGGAAGCTGCCGCTCGCCGATTCTCCCGCAGGCGAAGAAGCGGCTTCTTCGCACACAGAGCATTGTGGCGAGCGCAGGGAGCTCCTGAGAGCGGTTTGTGCCGAAAGAAGCCCGGGACCTGCACTTAGCTTCGGAGAGCTGCGTATCTGCGTCTTCTGCGTGTCTTGCCGCTCTACACTCAGCAAAAAGCTTTTCCACCATATCTTGCAAGGAGAAACTCTGCCAGGAAAGAAAACATCCAAAATCTTGTTCTAAAGCTTGCACGGGGGTCTGCAAAGAGTTTGGCAAGAATGAAAGGTAGTTGTCCAAAACTCGTTCTTTTCCAATAGAATAACCATGGAAAAGGCAGGAGAGTGGTAAAGTACTGTTTTCTCTAAGTCTGAAGGCTGCCCACACTGTGCCTGTGTGCTGCAGCTTGCATCTTCGCCTTTGGGAAGCTGCCGCTCGCCGATTCTCCCGCAGGCGAAGAAGCGGCTTCTTCGCACACAGAGCATTGTGGCGAGCGCAGGGAGCTCCTGAGAGCGGTTTGTGCCGAAAGAAGCCCGGGACCGGCACTTAGCTTCGGAGAGCTGCGTATCTGCGTCTTCTGCGTGTCTTGCCGCTCTACACTCAGCCAAAAGCTTTTCCACCATATCTTGCAAGGAGAAACTCTGCCAGGAAAGAAAACATCCAAAATCTTGTTCTAAAGCTTGCACGGGGGTCTGCAAAGAGTTTGGCAAGAATGAAAGGTAGTTGTCCAAAACTCGTTCTTTTCCAATAGAATAACCATGGAAAAGGCAGGAGAGTGGTAAAGTACTGTTTTCTCTAAGTCTGAAGGCTGCCCACACTGTGCCTGTGTGCTGCAGCTTGCATCTTCGCCTTTGGGAAGCTGCCGCTCGCCGATTCTCCCGGAGGCGAAGAAGCGGCTTCTTCGCACACAGAGCATTGTGGCGAGCGCAGGGAGCTCCTGAGAGCGGTTTGTGCCGAAAGAAGCCCGGGACCGGCACTTAGCTTCGGAGAGCTGCGTATCTGCGTCTTCTGCGTGTCTTGCCGCTCTACACTCAGCCAAAAGCTTTTCCACCATATCTTGCAAGGAGAAACTCTGCCAGGAAAGAAAACATCCAAAATCTTGTTCTAAAGCTTGCACGGGGGTCTGCAAAGAGTTTGGCAAGAATGAAAGGTAGTTGTCCAAAACTCGTTCTTTTCCAATAGAATAACCATGGAAAAGGCAGGAGAGTGGTAAAGTACTGTTTTCTCTAAGTCTGAAGGCTGCCCACACTGTGCCTGTGTGCTGCAGCTTGCATCTTCGCCTTTGGGAAGCTGCCGCTCACCGATTCTCCCGCAGGCGAAGAAGCGGCTTCTTCGCACACAGAGCATTGTGGCGAGCGCAGGGAGCTCCTGAGAGCGGTTTGTGCCGAAAGAAGCCCGGGACCTGCACTTAGCTTCGGAGAGCTGCGTATCTGCGTCTTCTGCGTGTCTTGCCGCTCTACACTCAGCAAAAAGCTTTTCCACCATATCTTGCAAGGAGAAACTCTGCCAGGAAAGAAAACATCCAAAATCTTGTTCTAAAGCTTGCACGGGGGTCTGCAAAGAGTTTGGCAAGAATGAAAGGTAGTTGTCCAAAACTCGTTCTTTTCCAATAGAATAACCATGGAAAAGGCAGGAGAGTGGTAAAGTACTGTTTTCTCTAAGTCTGAAGGCTGCCCACACTGTGCCTGTTTGCTGCAGCTTGCATCTTCGCCTTTGGGAAGCTGCCGCTCGCCGATTCTCCCGGAGGCGAAGAAGCGGCTTCTTCGCACACAGAGCATTGTGGCGAGCGCAGGGAGCTCCTGAGAGCGGTTTGTGCCGAAAGAAGCCCGGGACCGGCACTTAGCTTCGGAGAGCTGCGTATCTGCGTCTTCTGCGTGTCTTGCCGCTCTACACTCAGCAAAAAGCTTTTCCACCATATCTTGCAAGGAGAAACTCTGCCAGGAAAGAAAACATCCAAAATCTTGTTCTAAAGCTTGCACGGGGGTCTGCAAAGAGTTTGGCAAGAATGAAAGGTAGTTGTCCAAAACTCGTTCTTTTCCAATAGAATAACCATGGAAAAGGCAGGAGAGTGGTAAAGTACTGTTTTCTCTAAGTCTGAAGGCTGCCCACACTGTGCCTGTGTGCTGCAGCTTGCATCTTCGCCTTTGGCAAGCTGCCGCTCGCCGATTCTCCCGGAGGCGAAGAAGCGGCTTCTTCGCACACAGAGCATTGTGGCGAGCGCAGGGAGCTCCTGAGAGCGGTTTGTGCCGAAAGAAGCCCGGGACCGGCACTTAGCTTCGGAGAGCTGCGTATCTGCGTCTTCTGCGTGTCTTGCCGCTCTACACTCAGCCAAAAGCTTTTCCACCATATCTTGCAAGGAGAAACTCTGCCAGGAAAGAAAACATCCAAAATCTTGTTCTAAAGCTTGCACGGGGGTCTGCAAAGAGTTTGGCAAGAATGAAAGGTAGTTGTCCAAAACTCGTTCTTTTCCAATAGAATAACCATGGAAAAGGCAGGAGAGTGGTAAAGTACTGTTTTCTCTAAGTCTGAAGGCTGCCCACACTGTGCCTGTGTGCTGCAGCTTGCATCTTCGCCTTTGGGAAGCTGCCGCTCGCCGATTCTCCCGGAGGCGAAGAAGCGGCTTCTTCGCACACAGAGCATTGTGGCAAGCGCAGGGAGCTCCTGAGAGCGGTTTGTGCCGAAAGAAGCCCGGGACCGGCACTTAGCTTCGGAGAGCTGCGTATCTGCGTCTTCTGCGTGTCTTGCCGCTCTACACTCAGCAAAAAGCTTTTCCACCATATCTTGCAAAGAGAAACTCTGCCAGGAAAGAAAACATCCAAAATCTTGTTCTAAAGCTTGCACGGGGGTCTGCAAAGAGTTTGGCAAGAATGAAAGGTAGTTGTCCAAAACTCGTTCTTTTCCAATAGAATATAACAACGGAAAAGGCAGGAGAGTGGTAAAGTACTGGTTTCTCTAAGTCTGAATGCAGCCCACACTGTGCCTGCATGGTGCGGCTTGCATCTTCGCCTTTGGGAAGCTGCCGCTCGCAGTGTCTCCCGAGGCGAAGAAGCGGCTTCTTTGCACACAGAGCATTGGGCCGGTCGCGGTGAGCACCTAAGAGCGGCTTCTGCTGAAAGAAGCCCGGGACCGGCACTTAGCTTCGGAGAGCTGCGTATCTGCGTCTTCTGCGTGTCTTGCCGCTCAACACTCAGCAAAAAGCTTTTCCACCATATCTTGCAAAGAGAAACTCTGCCAGGAAAGAAAACATCCCCGATCTTCTTCTAAAAGTTGCACAGAGGACTGCAGGGTGTTTAAGAAGATGAAAAAGATAGTGTCCCGAAACTCCTTTTATTCGAATATAACGTGAATGAAACGGCAGGAGAATGCTAATGTACTCGTTTCTATCAATTTGAAAGCTTCACACGCTATATCCGTGTGCTGCGGCTTGCATCTTCGCCTTTGGGAAGCGGCCGTTCTCTCCATCTCCCGGAGGCGAAGAAGTGGCTTCTTCGCGCACAGAGCATTGTGCCGGTGGCGGTGTTCTCCGGAGAGCGGCTTCTGACGAAAGACGCCCTGGCAGGGGGCTTAGTTTCGGAGAGCTCTTTACTCTGCCTTCTGCCTCTCTGGTCGCATAAAACTTAGCAAAAAGCTTTTTTACTATGTCTTGCAAGGACCAACTGTGCCAGTATGGAAAGCATCTCCGCTCTTGTTCTAGAAGTTGCACGGAGGTCTGCAGAGTGTTTAGCAAGAAGCAAAAGAAAGTTGTCCAAAACTCCTTCTTTTGGAATGGTAATGTGAATGGAAAAGGCCGGAGAGTGGTAAGGTACTGTTTTCTTTAGGTTTGAGAGCTGCACACACAATCCCCATGTTGTGCGACTTTTTTCTTCGCTTTTAAAGACGCGGCCGCGGTCTCCGTCTCCCGGAGGCGAAGAAGCCGCTTCTTTGCACACAGAGCATTGTGCCGGTCGCGCTGCGCTCCGGAGCACGGCTTCTGCGGAAAGACGCCCGGGAGCGGTCCTTACCTTCGGAGAGCTCCGTATCTCTGAATCTGCGTCTCTTGTCGCCTACATCTTAGCAAAAAGCTTTTCTACTAGGTCTCGCAAGGAGAAACTCTCCCAGTACAAAAAGCATCCCGGATCTTTTTCTGGAAGTTGCACGGAGTGTCAGCAGAGTGTTAGGCAAGAAGCAAAAGAAAGTTGTCCAAAACCCCTTTTCTTCCAATGTTAATGTGAATTGAAAAGGCAGGAGAATGAGGAAGTGCTGTTTTCTGTCCGTTTGAAAGCTGTCACAAGGAGAAACTCTATCAGCACCTCAAGTTTTCCTCCATTTTACTCCCGATCTTTCTTTTGCTGTGCAGTCAAGAAGCACCCCACTTTCTTAGTTATGCTGCAGGTTGTCTTCAAATGGCTTTGCTTTCTGTCCCCTCCTCCCCATTTCTAACAGGCACAAGCACATTCCCTTCCCGGAACAAAATCCTGGTAATAGAGCCAGGAAGACTACGCTTTGACTTTGAGAACCAAAACCTATCTAAGAGAAAATAGTCCATTCTTTGAGACCCAATATCACACATCTGTGTGCAGGAGGAAGAGGGGTGCGTGCGTGCGTGAATGGGAAGTGTACTCGCCAACAAACTAGAGCCAATATTAGTAACCAACATGTAACAAGTGTGGACGTATCTAATTCCCGGCTCTTTTTTGGATCTTTTTTCTTCAAGGTTATTTTGCTTTTAAAGATTTTCTAGTCATTTGAAAGATTCTTCTTGGTTTGTGTGAGAATAGAAATCTCCATAAAGCTTACTACGTAAAAGCAGGGTAATCTTTTGGACTTGATGATGACTATTTGGGAGATGATATTTCCATCTGCATAAATCAATTTCCTTGTTTTGGAAATATTTTTGTCACGGAAAGTAGTAAGTTTCAAGATGTGTTTTTAGAAGGTGTAAAAATTGAGATCCTCATTTGTAGCAAAGCAATACAAAGAATATCCCTTAAAACCATCCACTCCATCATTTCATTTTTGTATTTTTGTCTTTTCAATAGCTAGTTCTCACTTTCAGGTGGCTTTTAAATGCCATGGTTTGACACAATTTTGTTATTCATTTCTAAGCTTCAAAATGATATTTAAGAAGAGTAATTTCCTGTAACTACTGGACAGTTTGCAAATTAATATCAAAGTGGAGGGAGGGAGGGAAGGAAGTGGCAGAAGGACGTGGCAGAAAGAAGGACATAGTGGAAGGAAGGCAGTGAAGGAAGGAAGTGGGGGAAGGAAAGAAAAGAAAGAAGGAAAGAGAGAAAGAAAAAGAAAGAAAGAAAGAAAGAAAGAAAGAAAGAAAGAAAGAAAGAAAGAAAGAAAGAAAGAAAGAAAGAAAGAAAGAAAGAAAGAAAGAAAGAAAGAAAGAAAGAAAGAAAGAAAGAAAGAAAGAAAGAAAGAAAGAAAGAAAGAAAGAAAGAAAGAAAGAAAGAAAGAAAGAAAAAGAAAGAAAGAAAAGGAAGGGAAAAAGAAGGAACAAGGGAAAGAGGGAAAGGGGGAAAGGGGGAAAGAAAGAAAGAAAGAAAGAGAGAAAGAAAGAAAGAAAGAAAGAAAGAAAGAAAGAAAGAAAGAAAGAAAGAAAGAAAGAAAGAAAGAAAGAAAGAAAGAAAGAAAGAAAGAAAGAAAGAGAGAAAGAGAGAAAGAGAGAAAGAGAGAAAGAGAAAGAGAGAAAGAGAGAAAGAGAGAAAGAAAGAAAGAAAGAAAGAAAGAAAGAAAGAAAGAAAGAAAGAAAGAAAGAAAGAAAGAAAGAAAGAAAGAAAGAAAGAAAGAGAAGGGAAGAAAATTCCCAAATGTCAGAAACGTTAAAGATGATAAAATACTTGCGTGTATGATAAAGAGCGAGGACTAGATATTAGATATAGTATTGCTAAATGGCACATAAATGTGAGACCCAAACAGTTCAACTCATTGGATAGCAGTTTCTCAGCATGAATATGTTATTTCTAGCTTCAACTTCTTACTGCTACTGTACAGAATGATTACCATAGAATAATGGAATGGTTGGCTTTGGAAGGGACCTTAAATTCACCTACCTCCTCCCCACCATGTCATTGTCAGGGACACCTTCCACTAGACCGCCTTAAGCTCAAAGACCCATTCAAGCTGGCCTTGATCACTTCCAGGAATTGGTCACCCACAACATGTTCTAGTGTCTCCCAACCATCTTGGCAAGGAATTTCTTCCCAATAGCCAAAGGAAACCTATACTCTTCAGGTTTTAAAGCCATCCACACTTTTCCTATTGCTCCGTGCCCTTGTGTAGCTCACTTGCCTCCTTCTGGTAGGCTGTCTTCAGCTACTGGAGAGCTGCTCTAACAATTTGCCCAGAGTCTGCTCTTCTCCAGGCTGAGAAAACGCCTGCGGGACTCTGACTTGATGACAGACTTCATGTGCTGCACTGGGGGCTCAGACCATTCTTCTTCTTGGAATTGTTGTAGGATGCTCAACCCCTGTTGACTGTGGTACAGGTACACAGTTCATTGTGGTACAGGTAATAAATAGATGATTGTTTTAATAAAGACACAATTGAAATGATAAGAGCTAAATTTTAACGCAAAATTAATTGGAGAAAGATTCCTAAACCTGTGGCCCGTTACCCCAGCCCATCCATTGATTGTAAATGACATTCCTTGCAGATGTTATGATACATGAACCAAAGCCAAGTGATGGATACTGCTTAAGATAGATGTTCTACCTGCTTACTGCAATATGGTCTTATCAGTCTAAAACAATCCCCCGAACATTAAGAACAAGAGATTACATCATGAAGTAATGAAGTGCTTTGGTTGAAAGTAAAAGGCATTTGAAAGAAATGGGTTTGGGGGCTAACGCAGCAAGATCTCAGAAATGGAGTGCCAGCTTAGTTCTCTGCTTCAGAGACAAGTGAAGCAATTCAGAAGTGTCCTCCTGTGAAAAAGGTTGACAGATCTTTCTGCACAACAGTTAACAGACGGCATCAGAAATGTGTGCAAATAACATACTAGCCACTACAAGTTTGTCCTCCAGGAGTGGAAGGGCCACTCAGACGCATAGCAGTGGTCTTGCTGCTGTGCCTGTTCAAATAGACAGAAAAGAATGAGGAAAACAAATTTTTCCATCTAGTTTGTTTCAGTATTGGTACAAAGACTATTTTCCCGCCCTCAGGAGACAGCAAAAACAGTCAACAACTGAAATGCTTCAGAAATGGAAATGATCTGAATCACAAATATTTCTTTTCACATCAAATTTAAAGCCTAAGTCATAACTGTCAAACAGATAGAACTACTTAAAGATGAATGTACTATACATACTAAAATATTCCCAGAGATAACTATTGTGTCCTTAGTCTGTTTAAAAGTCTAGACTTCCTGGTAAAAAAACTTGTACAGCGCTGAGGTAGCTCCACGACATTCTCTTTTCAGATTAATTAAACTCTTCAGTCTCACCACCGTTACCAATGGATTTCTGTAAGTCCTTGAAAACCAGTAATTTCCCTTTTTTCCTTCTATGAAAAAAATGACAGTGACAAGAGTTATTTGCACTCCCTATTTTCTGAAACAAGCCTGAACATCAAGCCTTAAGAACTTTATCATGAGTTTTACTTCAAACTAAATTTTAAGAGAATGGCAGAAAGAATGGGAGCCTCAAGCAAAAGAATTTAGGCTTCTAATTCTTGGGTTGTCTTCTTACTTACCTAAGACAAGAAGTGGAAAGAGAATAGATTAGAGTTAGCAGCTGTTTAAGATTTGCACGTACTCTTCCACTCTTCCAAGAGGTCAAGGATGCTTTTCTGGCCCTCCCTCCCTCCACAAGCTGCAGCTTCCTTCAAAGCACATTCACCTGCTGTGCAATGGAGCTCCCCACGAGCTCCATTGTGTTCCTCCACGGTTCTCCAGGGACTGCTGGGAGACAACCTGCTTGATGATGATGTCCTCCAGGGACTGTGGGGGATTCTTTGCTGTGTCAACTGGAGCACCTTCTCCTCCTTCTTGTCTCACTTTAGTATCATGCAGCTGCTTCTCATACTTCTTTTTTCCCTCACTTGTCACTGCCTATTCATATGTTTTGTACTTTTGACAATATATTTTCACAATGACTGATGGGCTCAGTTGCAGAAATGTGTCTTGCTAGAAAATTGGATACTATAGAAAACCATGATTTTACAGCAAAGAATAGTGGAAGTACAAATATACTGCTAAAGAACCGGAAAATTGACAATCATTCATTGTAATACGTCCCCTCATTTTGCCTTCTTTCTCCTTAAGATCTGGAAAGACTACTGGGCACTGAAAAACACTACAGTGTTGTTTCAAAGAAAAGACTTTTTTAGGATTCTAAGGCGCATGTTCCAATTGCTTGAGAAAATTGAGAAAAGGCACTTTGTCTTTTGTGATAAATATCATTAGCCAGTAGGGACAAAGTCTGACCAACAAGAGCAGATCAAAATCTGATGAGACCAAGCAATATACCTTGAGTGGCCAGGACAGAACCATTGAGTCATTGAATCTGTTGAATTGGAAGGACCCCATCAGGATCATCATCAGTCCAACTCCTGGCCCTGCCTGGGGCCATCCTTGAGAATCACACCATATGCCTGAGAGCAATGTCCCAAACTCAGACAGGTGTGATGGTGTGACCACTCCCTGGAAAGACTCTTCCAGTGCCCAGCCATTCTCTGGTTAAAAACTTTTTCCGGATACCCAACCTAAACCTCCCCTGACTCAGCTGCATGCCATTTCTTTGAGTCCTGTCTTTGTAGACCTCATTTGAGGACTTTCTAATACCAAGGTGATTCCGCCCCAGAGCAGAGCAGAGCAGAGCAGAGCAGAGAAGAGCAGAGCAGAGCAGAGCAGAGCAGAGCAGAGCAAGACAATCCCCTTCCTTGCCCAGCTGGTGATACTGTGCCTGATGCACCCCAGGACAGGCTTGGCCCTCCTGGCTGCCAGGGCACTGCTGATGCACATTCAGCTTGCCATTGGCCAGGAGCCTGGGTCCCTTTCTGCAGTGCTTCTCCCAGCCTCTTGCTCCCTCCCCAGTCTATACACCCACCAGGATTGCCCTGTTGCAGGTGCTGAATCCAGCACTTGCCCTTGTTCCACTCCATCTGGTTGGTGATTGCCTGTGGGAATCCTCAAAAACAGAGGGGTTTGGGAAAGCTGCAAAAGGAAGGCCTCAGAGACAGCAGAACTGTCATTGGAGCTAAGCAGTAGTCATAAGGTTTGTCAGCAGAAAAATTAGATGAGAAGTAGAAAAGTAAGGACAAATGGAACAATGGTCTGTGTATTAATGCTTGTCTAGAATAACTCCCTAAGCTACAGCAAAGTATATCTAGCGCGATGTTAGGTAGTTCTAAGCTTAATAATGGAGCTCTGTGCGTTGTATCTTAAGGCTTACAAGCAGGTCTTTTATTCGAAAGAAGCGAGCATCGTTCTAAGCCCAGGTACATGTCTTTATAGTGATTGGACAGAAGTACTGTCAATATGCTTTTGCTTTGTGTGATTGGTCAAAAAACTTTTCAAGTAAGTTGTAACATTAAGTTCTTTGTCTGCTGCTGGGGACGTGAGCTGCTGGCAGCTTCCCATTGTCATCACCATGTCATGAGACTGATGCTGGAAAAAAACCAGCTTGAGACGCCGTCCCCAGCAGTCCCGCCCCTTTTGTGATTTGTGCATAGACTCCCGGCCAGCAAGAATTGCCCATCTCTCCTATTTGGCAAGATCTCTCTGCAAGGTCTCTGTGCCCTCAAGGGAGTTAGTTCACAGCTCCTCCCAATGTAGTGTCTTTGGCAAACTGTCTTAATATTCCTTCAAGTGCTGTGTCCAGGTTGTTCAAAAGATGTTGAAGAGAACTGGCCCAATGATGATACTGTCTTAGCCACTGAAATAAGTGCTTCATACTTCCTCTTGTGCAGAAATCACAACAAATTTCTTTTCTATCCATGCAGATATCTTTTCTTATGCTCATGCTTTTTATCCCAACAGCAGCTGACACGACATTTACAGGCACAGCAACAGCACACTTTTCCTGCTCTTACTAGACTTAACAATTTTGCAACCGGTCAATCAGTGACCTTTGCAACTAAAGTCAGACCTTCAGCATTTCTCATTAAATGAATGTCTTCAGAAGAAAACTTTGCTGCCTACTCTGTACGACTGAAGAATAGATGATAATGAGTTAGCATCACAATCAGTTAAGTACAGAGCCTATACTTTAGCAGGGAAAAAATTAAAAGAAGAGCTCTTTTATGCAACAACTATCTGAGAAACAAAACAACTAGGATCTTCCACAGGGTTCCCTGCAGTAGAAATGTACTTGTATGAATGCAGAAGATAAAAGATGTGGTTTTGAAAGGCTATGTCCTTGCTAAGCTAAATTGGATCTCATCCTGTAGATGAAAGATCAAGGAGCTCAAAGCGGAGCTAGAGAGACATGTCCAGATAATGAGACAGAGCAAAGCATTTTCCAAGATAATTAAGCATTCTGGTGGACTGGCCAGTTAGGTTAAATCTGCCACACCCATTCACTTTCGGGGACTGAACTGTGGAGTGCTAAACCGTATCTGCTGCTGTGCAAAGTAAAAGAGATCCATCCAAATTGTATGGTTAGTGTGAACACTCTCACTCTCAATTGTAAAACACTTCATAAGCTATTAATCAGTCTTAGGAACAAAATGAAATAAAGCTGTTATGCCATCTGGGAATGGGAAAACATGTTCAAAATATTTTTTTCTCTATGCTTTCTTCTTTTTTCTTTTTCTTTTTTTTTTTTTTTTTTTTTTTTTTTTTTAATCCCACATTATGTGATTGATAATTTCAACCATTCTGGAATGCTTTTAACAGATGAACCCAGCACAGTAGTTTTATTACAGGCTCTTGTCCCTTACATGCTTCAGGACAGGTTTGGAATATACTCCACAGTCAATTAGTGGTTTTTTATCTCTTTTCCCAGAGACAACTTTTAAAGGACTACTTAACCCCTAAAAATCATAATTTCTCTGGTTTCTCCAAGCTTTTTGAGAAAGCTGTTTTGGTTTTGTTTTGGTTTGTTGTTTGTTTTGTTTTATTGCATCATTCCTAATGTCTTCAGACCTACTACAAGAAGAAGTTAAAAATAGATCTTATTTGAAGAGACTGTTAAAGCTAATGAACTGCCAGTCTTGGTATTTGTATCTTTCTAAATCCTTTAAATTCCAAGGTTGCCTTCCTGAATCCTCAGTTACTTAGAAAACATTGTGTTTATAAAACAGACCCAGTTCAATTGCTTCTGCAAACTCACCTTCATTTTATAGGATTGTACTTCAAGAAATCTTGCTTCATTCAAACATTGAAAGTACAGATTTGACATCATCTGTGACCCTTCGATCTGTCTGAACTGTATTTCATTGTGTGAGTTTCTCAGTTGCTTCAAATAAGGACAGAATCTTTTCAATTTGCATAGCATGTTATCTGAAGATCTCCTGTCTGCTTTCTTCACTTGCTTTAATGGGAAGACAAGGGAAATACATTTTGAATGTTATCTTTTAGAGTCTACTTTTACCTACCAGTGTGCTTATATGGACTAGAACCAATGTCAGCTTGAAAGAAGGTATTGTCACGATCCGCTGATACCAAGGGGTTGGTTAACTGGTTGGTTGGTTAACTGATCTCGGAGTGCAACAGACAACCTGGAAAGGGGATTGCAGTATCAATCCAAACAAATGCACCTTTATAGAATGACCACAGCAAATGCCTGAAAGGAATCAGGGAGAGGAAAAGAATAAAAAAGAGGGGGAGAAAGAGAGAGGAGTATAGCTACCAAACATGGAGAGACTAAGTCCTCTTAGTCCAGCCGATAGAGTTTGCCTAGTCACGTTGGGAAGATCTCAAGTCCTGGTTAACTCAAGGTTCTATTATAGTCCATTGCTGAGGGGGGAAACAGAATCTTGAAATGGCTGAGATACAATCAAGAAGAAGAAGAAGTCTATTGAAATTGCTGAGGGGGAAAAAGATATTGAAGACGGGTACAGACAGTCCATGTTCTCAGCAGGATAAGTCAGTATCAGCAGTGAGTGGGACCCACTGTTTCAGGACTGCTTTCTGGGGGAAACCAGTCTAGGTCCGGTGAACACATCTGTAGGCAACACTCAGCAGGCATCCTGCTTCAGTCAGGCCAGCACCCCTGCATCAGAATTACAGGTGTCTCAGTCTCAGTCCTTGGTAGGGGGGCTTCAACCTCGGTGCCTCACGCTGGTAGTGGAGATGAAGGATTTTCCATGGGGGGGCTACCAAGTTGCCCCAGCAAGTTCATCTGGCCAAGAGGTGGGAAAATTCCTGGTCTATTGTCGTGAAGCAGGTGCAAGCATATAGGCCGGGTCGCCCTTTGGCAGGCCCTGCTAGAAGCAGTCACTGAAGACACAGCTGTGAACAATCACTTGGCAGGCCAGAATTCTGCTCAGGGGCCTCAGGATTTTTGGTGTTCATCCATTACTGGCAGGCCAGAATTCCCATCGGTGTCTTTAGGGTCCCAGTGTCTGTCCTGGGAATGGTCGTGAGGCAAATGAGGGGAACTTTAGACTGTCTTTCACACGTATCAGAAAATCTATTTACTGAAATGGCCAAAAAGAATGCATAACATTTACAATTGAGGGGGAAAAAGAAAACCAAACTCAAACCGTTGGAGCAATATCATTCTAGAGAATGCCATGTCTCTATGAAAAATACAAAAAAATTTCTGTTTTCAAACGCACCCACAAATCACCATTTTGCATCTTTTTTGTTGTTGTTGTTGTTGTTTGTTTTAAAGCTCTGGCACTTATCTGATTCCTTTTTGAGTTAGTTCAGCTCATTAATCTAGTAAGAAAGCTGCTAAAATTAAACTGAAAAACCTATGGGGAACAGGATGCCACTTCAGCCATGTTGTAGGGAAGCATTAGGTCAGCCTTCTGTCTTGTAGAAATATGTCTGTCATATAGGAAAATCAATGTGTAGCACTATCTTATTTTGAACTTTCTCATTGCTACTGGGTTCCTGAATGATCAAGATGGTTTAAACCAACAACAGGCAGCCCTCTAAGATACTCCCCAAACTATTGCAATGGAATAACTTGATCAGGTGAAGAGCTCGCTATGCAAAAGCTGAATATGATGTCAAGAATGCTTTGTTGTGGATTACCATTGTTTGGGATCATTTATCCCTTACCCTCCCATGTAGGTATAGGAAAAATTTAAGAAACCACAAGGCTTTTACAGCTGTTCTTGTATTTTGGGATCGTAAGGACTTGGGTTGGTAAACAAAACTGTGGTGAGTTTTACTATTGACTTTATCGCTGTTTCACTTTGAATTAACTGCTTTGCATTTCAGCTTACCCATCAGTATAATGAGAAGAAGAATATCTTCCTTCCTGCCCAAAAGATGTTGAATTATGCCTGTGATGTCACGGACTTAAAGACGAAAACCATTGTGATTGAAAGGAAGTATTGGCATGCCACAAGGTAACTGGAGTGAGCTGTGTTTCCTCCTCAGCTTCACTGTGATAGTAGAATTTTAATTAGCAGTTCCAAAACTTTGTCTTAGCATAGTCTGGTGACATATCTCAGTAGAGCAGTGTCCTAGGGTGACTTTATGATGTTGTATCCCCAGCCATCTGTTCTGTTAATGCTGGATATTATATTCTCTGCCTTCAAGACTGCTTCTGAGAGCAAAGGTGGGGAGAAGAAGAAGTACGGAGTTTGTTATCACAGGCTGCACTCACTCTTCTAAAAGCAACACTGCTCCACATTCTGTGCTGCACTGTGTTGTCTGGGCACTGATGGAGCAGAACAGAGTGTTCTTTGCTTTTCAGTTGGTTTAGCTGGCTGAGGCAGAGTTTTCCCTGGACTGTCTTTTTTCTTTCCCTTTTCTTGGAACTGTTCAAACCTGCTCCAGACTGGGACCTGGAGAGCACTGAGAGCTTGCACTTTGTGGCCTATGGGGGCCTACTCTGGGCAGCAGCCTTTCCTAGTGCCGGAGGGATTGATAACAGAGCAAGCATCCACAGGAGAGACTTTCTGAATTTGTTGTCTCTTCAGAGCGGCGATTGAGTTTTGTCATCTGGTATTGTTCATTTTTTGTGCTGGGGGGTGCTTTCCCTGGTAAATAAACAGATTTTTTCCACTTCTCTCAGAGGAAATGTTTCCCAGACCAGTTGAGGGGAGGGGCCGTGTAGGTGGGCTTTCTGGGGGGGGCCCCCTGAGACATAAACTTTAAAGAAATTTAGGGATTTTAGAGGAGCTGAGGTTTTAGTTAGAGATAAGCCTTATTAGAGTTTATCAAAATAAATAGGTAGGCCTTGTTGAAGTTAAGAGTTAGTAGTTAACTAATAATTGATTGCTTGTCAACATCATGTTTGCTTAGCTGGGTTTATCATGAAGAATATAGAAACTCATAAATAGCTTTTAGGAACATAAGACAATTGTAGGCCACCTCTGTTCTGAAACCAATTGAAGATGGGGAATGGGAGTTCTACCAATGGGTTCATTTGTCATATTTGCATTGAAAATGTAGAAAGTTCAGAACCAGGAAGACTTCATTTATTTCCTCATTTTGGAACCCCTCCCCATGAAAGGGACCACCGATTCATTTTGAGGAACAAACTACGTGTGCTTAATAGCTTTTGAACTAATTACCATACGAAGTGAGGAATGATGGGATGTACCTAAATTATGAATATGTATTTGTCTTTTGGGTATTCAATACTTGTATAGATAAAAAGACTCTGTTATCACCTCTAAATCACAGTGTGTATTTGGGAGCTATCCCGCACGCTGCCCAGCGTTGCAATAAACATACACTTTCTAATTTTGAACTGTTAGAGAGCCTTGGTCCGTCACAGTTGGATATCAGTACTAGATCAATATTTTTAATAAATCACCCCTTCTTGAGGATTGCTGCCAAATTTGCCCTAAACCAAGACAAGCAGGATCTGCGATTTAGAGAATGATGGAATCACTTTGGTTGGAAAAGACCTTTAAGAACATTGAGTCTAAATGTAATTAGCAAACACAACCATCAAGCAATGTTTTGCTGTCTGAAGAGAACATGGTTTATCTGGTAAGCTTTGCAAGTATTTGTGTCATCACAAGCACGCATGTCCAATGCATTAGATGGGTATATAATAAGAAACCTGTGCAAATCAACAGAATGATTCTCAGGGTAGGATATTGGCATGTTTCATCCTTCTTCCCGACTTCTTCCAATGAATTATTTTTACAAAGTAATGATTGGAATTGTTACTCTTTTGACGGTTCTTGTTGTATTACTGACATTTTTGGCATAGGAATGCCAAATAGGCTAATTCACCTAGTTTTTCAGATAAAGACCAAGATTTAGTGTTGCTTAAGCTGGAGGCAGAAATATTTAAATCTTCCAGCCTCCTTCTTAGTACCTAATTTCTATTACAATATCAGTGCACAATCTTGTCCCTTAAGGTCCAGCTAGCTCAGTTTATACCAACAGGGTGACATTAGTAGGGCTCACGTGATGCTGCACACAGAAGCCCTCGGGGTGCACCTCTAGCAGACAGTAATTCATGCACTTGGACCATCCCAGTGCTGACTTTGGATCACCAGAAGAGTAGAACTAGAGAGATTTGATGGAGAGCTCTCTGGAGGAAGTGGCCTGAAGAAGACAGCAGAAATCCCATCTGTGTGTTTGTACAAATAACGTGAATACCATTTACAGAAAAAGATCTTCAAATGGATCTAGCTTTTTCTGCAGACTATTTGTCAACTATATGCATTACATGGACAGTTCCACTGAGCATCTGAAATACAGCTGCGTTTAAGTGGATTGATTCAGGGTTGGAAAGCGGTGAAATAAAGCTTTTCAGGAATAGCTGACATCCAAGTCCCGCAGAAATTTACCTATTTTTAATGTCCAGATGCTTTTTAAAATCATGGGTGACCATTTAGCTACCTAATAGCTTTAATCAGAAATACAAAGAAAATTTTAAACTCCCATCTTTTATAGCTTGAATATTTTTCTTTGTTTATTTCCTGGTTTCCAATTCAGGTCTACAAATCATATGATTAGGTAATGAGAACTCATGCTGTATAAAAATATTTCGTGCTATACTTCCAAGTCAAGGCCATGTTTTTCCCGGAACTGTTTAAAAAAATAAAATTCTATCTGGATTCTCTCTAGCCCACACTCATCATTATATAAAGTCATTTAAATATTATATTTTGACTTTACATGGTGCAATTATATTCAGAAATCCAAGGCTCTATTGTTAGATTGTTTGTATGGTTTTCTGGCAATTCTAACTTCCCACAACCACCCTTGGCAGCTATATATTTTTGCAGCAAGGCATCACAGGGGTCTGTGAGAAGTTTGAATGTGAAGCAGAGCTAACATTAAAATACACGTGACATACTCGAAATATTTCACTTCCGAAAGTTACAGTTTGCTTAGATGGAAGGAAATATGAAATAAATAAACCTCACACAACATTTCTAAATCTTGGAAATCTATTACCTGAACTTTGAGTCAGTTTGCAGGACAGGACTCTGTAGAAATGCAAATGTGAAGTCCAAGGAATAGAGCAGAAGGTGTATTGGGCAGGGGTACAGAAGATTGCTCTGAAGGGTGATGTAAGCAAGATTGCATCCTATAAAGATAGCAGCTGCTTCTGCTGGTGCCAACATAGAGAATTTGCGCCACCAGCCTAGTTTTCTGGGGACATTTGACCTGTACACTCTTGAGGGCTTGTAGATGGGAATGAATGTGTCCTTTGATCTGTTTTTTTCTTTTGAATGTCTATGACCTGACTTGCTATTGTGTACTGTACTGTATCGTTTTAGAAACAGACACGTTTCATCTGTTTGAAAGCTGTAGTTGAAAGTGAGCTTGCAATCATGAGTTGGCTGTCAAAAGAATTAATTTTCTGCTTTAAGCAAAATATCAATAGAAACATTCCATCCACTCCTATGATACAGATTCCTTTTGAATTTACAGGGTAATTTGCATTAGTGAGTATACTGCATGTGCAATAAATACACCTTGCTTGGTTTCTAATGATGATAATAGTCCTCTTTGTATTACTCTAAGGATTGAACTCACCATCATTATTTTCCTGTTCTCATTGAACTGTAAAGGAAAAATAGTTTTGCATTAACCAAGGAGTAAAATGCATGGATTTAGCATCATTCTTGCAAGTAGTCCTCGATTCTGAAAATACCTCTCAGAAGCTGCATCAAATGGCAAAGCTAGACAGATTGCAGAATGCAGAACCTGCCATTTAGGATCAGGTACAAAATAACACCCAAGAAATTCTTCATGGATGCTGCATAAGTACAAAGACGCCGTTATTTAAAAGAGAAAAATAGTCAATGTGAAACGTGTTTGATGAATAAAAAGCTATGCTAATCAAGAGACTACAGTGCCAAGTGTGCTACAAGGCTTTTTTGTAATTAACATCATTCCCAGCATGAAAAAATACTATTTTTATTGTAGATTGCTTAAGAGTGCACAACAGTTTGGAAAAAAGTGCTTTGCTTTTTCTATTCATAGGAACTGTGTATCATGGTAAGAGATACTGTAAACAGGTTTTGGAAAACAATGTTATTTTGAAGATTCATTCTATTCAGAAATACTTCCCATGAAAAAATTTGCTCTGCCTTCCATCCTGAAGACTCTTAAAGGAAAATGTCTTTGTTGCATTCTCTTCACACTAGTTCAGGAGCTCAGTCTTACCTGCATTCTAATGCTTTTTTATGTTCCTGATGGCATGGCTTAGACATCCTTGTCTCCATTACCATCATGATTTCCAGATCAAGTGATGAGAATTTTTCTTCAGGATTGGTGAAGTTAAGTGTCATAACATTTTTGTCAAGTCAATTTGAAGGGGTTTTTTTGCCAAAGGAATCTCTTCCTTCCTAATGAAAACCATTGGCAATAGCAAACCTACTCAGTTTTTCAGGAAGTCAAATAATACATCTCCACTGTACAAGGTCCTCCGTTTGTTTTTTTTTCACCAGAAGAAAACTGCTGTTTTCTTCTTCTTCTTCTTCTATCACCTTAGACTTACTTTCTTCCAAAATCTTTTTAAACCTTTAGATTACTTTCACAGTGTGCTATAGCATATGTATTTGAAAAGACCATTTGTACATATTCAAATGGCTTACTTCTAATCTATTAAGAAATGGCTGTACTTCTATTAAGGAAACATAAAGGTGCAGTAATATTTTTTCTTCTACAAAATTTAAAAAGCCCCAACTATTAAAAATGATACCAGCAAATGATGTCTGTAAGACTGAGGCAGGAGACTTTTTTCCAGAACAATGTGCAGTTCTTCCCAATTCTATTTTTCCCTCCGATTACTTTGTACAAAAATAGTTTTACACAGTCTTCTAATAGTGGCGTGTTACTAGTGGGGTAGAGTATTGCCCTGCCAGCATTGGAATTGACTCGACTGTAGTTGTGTTCAAATTTGCTGATGAGACAAGGTTTTTTTGCTGAACGCACTTCAGCAAGCAAGAGAGCTTCTTAGTCTTAAGATGCTATGAGTCCCAGAAGAAGATGAATGAGGTGATGACATGCCTTGTGTTCTGAAGAGAGATCAAAACTTATTTCTGGGGTCACCCCCCCTCTTGGTACAGAAAGCACACAGAGGGCTTTGAAGCAGCACTTTCACCCTCTTTGCATTCACTAGTAAATCGGAGACAGAGCTTGCCCCAAGGTTTGTGCAAAAATACTCTTTTGATGCAACTCTTAACCAGACAAAATCTCTGGGAAAATTTGCAGTGGCAGAAAGCAATTTTCCCTTCCTGGGAAATCTACTGAAACGGTTCAGAAGTTATTCCCATTCCCTGTTGCTAACCTCTGCTGTCTAGCTGTCCGATATGTTTGGGACCATGTTGAAATCATTCTAAACAATGTACTGATGCCGCACTGTTGAGTAAACATAGGTCTTTTCCATAGGTGTCAGGGAAAAATATTTCTGTTGGTAAAAATGATAGAAAACAATACCAGCATGGCAGAAAAACAATTACATCAATAGAATGAAGATGCCCAGAATTCTTCTTTTGAAGTTACACACAGTCAATATTTTCTAAAGAAGGTTGTGAAACTTAATAAGGAGTACATTCCACGTGACTGGTGCACAAGTTCATGTTTCCACCTTACAAAATACATATTATTAAAAGAAAAATGTTCTGCCTTGTAGAAAAGTAACCCATTCGTAATTTGATCAAAGATAGGATTAGATCAAGTATTCCTACAAGACAGTAGTAGTACTAGGAAAAGCCTTTTGGCGTCTATTTAACTACAGGAAACTTGAGAAAGCAGAAGAGTGTCCTTCCCTGCTGCAAGCTGTACTTCCTATTTGCTAGTGCTGCTTCAACATTGTCTAAAGAAAACTTGCCAAAATAAGACTATTGTATACAAGCAACTGTAACTATCCATTCCGTTCCAGCTAATTTTAACTAGCAAGTATGAGTCACACACTCTAATGGAATATTCTAATGCATAGATAGAGCATACCTTCACTAATAAATGGGGACTCTGGAAAAAGGAGCAAATGCAGTTGAATTTCAGGGAAGGAAATTATTGGAGTGCTAACTGCAGTCCCTCGACTTCACAAGAAATGATGTCTGGTAATCCCAACCAGAAACATATAGAAATCCATTTTCAAATGGGTTGCATCTATGGTCCTCTGCTCTTCCTATATGAAGAAACTGTGGTTTGAATCAATCTTCAAAATAGTATGCCTAAAGACCTTAGATGCCTCCAATTCTTTTGTTGGTTTTTTTTTTTTTTTTTCCCAGAAGCAACTGTCTCAAAACCTTTTTAAAGCTGACATTTTCCCTTAAGATGCCATATTTTAAAAGAGCACCTTGTCATTTAACAGGGTATTCCAAACATCATTTACAAGTTTAGACTGAAAGTAACACTTTTCCTAGTAATCTTTCATTTTTTGCAGCTCAGTGCTAACATAGGCAGCAAAGAAGAGAACAGACCACAGCTCTTTCTGGAGCATCTTGAACAAATGCCCTTGCTTATGTTCTAATCATTCACTTCACCAAAAGACCTAATGATGAAGAAAAGGTTGTGAAAGCATTACTAGTAGTGCTACATGGCAATCCACGGGTGTGATTTCTCAAGCAGAATTTGTATCACATAGATGATACTTGGCAAACAGCAAATGAAGGGGTTTTCTTCAGCTCTCAGACTGATGTTACATGTCAGTAATTTAAAAAAAGATAACAAGAAGAAGGTTATTTTTTAACATGTGAATTTAATTACACTCCTGCCATGGACATCTGAATCTTATGAATAGACAGTGTCTGATTTAGAAAAAAATAAAGAATTACCACAGTTTAAAGAAACATAGGATCATAAACCCTTTGCTGATGGAACGTAGCCTATTCATTGGTTGAAATGAAGCAGGTAGACAGGACATATGAAATATTTTTTTGTGCATCAAACATTTATTTTCTAAAGTGATGCTGACAGATAGTGAACTCACCAACTTAGATATTGCACGGTAGATAAGGGTACATAACTTGCTCCATCAAGTAATCCCTTGGAATCATCATCCAAGGGGATTTTCCCCTGCATCTGTGAAAATATGCCTACCTTTTTCACAATACTTCTGCAGCAGCATTGTTAGGCCTGATCAGCTGGTATGGAGAGGGAATTATCGGCAGCAAGGTGACTGGCCAGGGCAATTTGCTTCAATGGATTTTGATCTCCCGGATATTTTGCAGACCTGCTTCAGCCCTGCTTGTCAAACACAGCCTTTAAAGGGTGCCAAACAATTGTTAGTCTGTACTGGGCCATATGCTCTTTATTCTCTCCCTCAACTTCTCCATCGCCTCTCATCTGTTTCACATGAGCTATGTTCAAGGTCCACAGGCTACTTTTCACAGAATCTTCAGGCCTGATGCAGTAAGAATGATGACTAGAACACAGCTGGGATCAATTTTCCAGTTTGGATAAAATGCATTCTGCACACAAATCCAATGAGAAGGTGTTCCCCCTATGCCCAGAAAAACCTTCACTAGTACTAGTGTTCTACGTAAACTGCAACTTAGTCTGAAAGAAAAGCTTTTTTCTGAGAGTGTCTAAGAGCTTTGTATGAAGCACAGATATTTGATATATGCAATTTTGAATACCAGAGGAAAAAGAAAACGGCACAAAGCTTTTAATGGTGCTGGTTTTAATTTTAAATTCCATGCACCTTTTCAAAAAGTGTCAGCTCAAATGCCCATCAACATATTTTAGTCACCTGTAAGTCAGTATTCATATAAAATGTGATTCAAATCAAAAGAATTTCAAACCTTTCCTCAAAGTTTATATGCCTAGATTTAATACTTCTGACACATATTAGATGAAAGGAAGACATTTTTTACTGTGGGGGTGATGGAACACTGGAACAGGTTGCCCAGAGAAGTAGTGGGTGTCCCATCCCTGAAAGTATTCAAGGTCAGGTTGGATGGGGCTTTGAGCAGCAACACAGGAGACTCTTGATGGTAGAGAAACAAAGTTTGAATCTAGAAGAAACTCAGATTGAAGTATAGGAGCAAGTTTTCCCTCAGCTCTTGGGGTAAAATCAAAGTGTTACAAAATTACCTTGATCTGTGATTTTCACTACTGTAACAGGTTAATGAAAACTATGCAGAAGATAGCAAATTTTAAAAGAGAGAAGAATTACAGCATAAAATACATGGGATGGGTTTCTACATGGGACAAAATCTCTGTATTTCCACACTTCCTCATGTTAGGATTTCATGAAGTGCCAAAGAAGGCGGCAAAATATCATTCAGGACATTATTTACTGGGGTTCAGCCTGGCCTTTAGTAGGAATTGGGTTTGAACATAATGCAGATATACCACACACTTTCCCTTCACTGAAAAATTACTGTTTACAATGAATAAGCAATGAGGATATAAAATTGACTGAAAGCATCTTAAAAAGGTAAAGTATTTCATTGTAAATGATCTGTGATCCAAATAGTTCTTCCACCTTAGTGAGGGACAAAAGAATTCTTCCATATCATGATGGTTTAAAATTGTATAAACCAATGTTTTCTTCTGAAAAGATATTATCTATTTTTTTCTATCTTTAGAAGAAAATATTCCTAGACATACAACACATGAGAATGAAGTAATTGTAAAGAAACAAATAATATGAAAATATTCCCTACATATAATTAAATGAAAAGCTGTGTTTTAAATAGGAAGTAGATATTAAACAGAATTTTTACACCAGATATTTGAATTGTTGCACCAGCTATTTTGCCCACAAAGAGAGGTATTTAGCATTTCGGTCTTTTCCAAGGTGTTCATCATCTGCTATGCTGACCTCTGCGTGGGCCTAGGTGTGTGTGGAAGGGGGGCATGTGAAGGGGAGTGTGTATGTTTGCTCAACACTTGTTGTGGCAGATTCATGCCTCAGCTCCATCATTTGTTTTAGAAACTTCACAGAGAGTGGATATGAAGTTTAATATCAACAAGAGATCAATTCCCAAATCATCCATTTTACCCTACCTTATAAATCATATGCTTTGTTGCATATTTTATCAAATATACTTTCAAGCCACACGGAGAAATGAGAATGTGGAGAATCCCTCCAATGTCTTGCAACTTTTATGCAAACAGAGTTTCAAGAAAGGATCATTTCTTTTAAAGTACATCTGGGACAGGCATGATGGTGGTGTCAAGCTGCTGGAGTTTTTGTTGCTGGGAGAAGTCGTACAAAAGGATTGGTTTTTACATTGACTAGTTACTGAATCAAGTGCATGAATACATTGGAAATTCAACTGGGGGTTCCTTTTTCTAGCAGATTACTTCTAGAACGAGCTTGCAGACTGAAGCTGACTCTTTTGCTCTCTTTTTGTTTCTTACCTATTTTCTTGGCTTCTTTACCACTATCTACACAATTTTGGAACTTTTTTCCCAACTAAAATTGTTTCATAGTCTGATAATTAGGATACATTTTTTACAAGGAATTTTTAAAAATCTTTGTTTGAGTTAAGAAGGTTAAGGACTAAGGTCTTTTTCTTACCTTATCAATATTGGGATGAAATTGATAAATAAAGACTAACTCTTTCTTTTTATTTTCAACCCAAGTAGATAGTTCCCATACATTAATACATTTTGTGGACCAATATTTGCCATTCTGATGTAAGTTGTCCCTTCTTAACAATATACATTCTGTGACTATGTTGACAACACTATTGGTGAAGATCCTAACTGGTCTTAAACACACATAGGGAGAAATTTGCTCAGCCAGTGTCAGTCTTAAGCATGCCTATCAGAAGATCTTTCTATAGCTGGGGAATTTTCCCATGAAAGGGATTAAGTTATGGAAGAGACACTTATCCCAGAGTTTTGCATTCTTCTTGAGCACTACTTAAGGAACTTAGATCCCATGTCCATTTGGATCTCTCTCTGCACAGATCTTTGTCATGCCAGTGCTTGAAATGCATCTCTAAGAGAATTCACTAGCACAGAATGAACGAGAGTGGAAGGCGTCAGTGGGGCTCACCAGGTCCAACCCCCCTGCTTAAACCAGGCTACCTAGAGCCTCTTGCCCAGGATTATATCTGGGTGTACTTTTCATGTCTTCAAAGATCCAGGCTCCACAATCTTTCTGGGCAGTCTGTGCCGTGGTTCAGTCGCCCTCACAGTAAAAAATCATTTGCTGATGTGCAGAGGCAATCTCCTGTATTTCAGTGTGTGCCTACTGCCTCTTGTCTTTTCACTGAGCATCCTTGAAAAGACACTGGTTCCCTCCTCTTTGCACTATTCCTTCTGGGATGTATGTGTGCTGCCACCTAGAGAAATGTCAAAAACCTTCCTGAAGCCCAGGCAGACAATATTCCCTTCATCTACCGGGCAAGTTGATTCATCAGAGGAGTTTAAAAAGTTGTTCAGCATGAAGTTCCCCTGGTAAACCCATGCTGACTATGTTATTTTGTCCTCCTTCATGTGCCTGGCAATGCTTTCCAGCAATAGCTGCTCCATCAACTTCCTGGGGATAAAAATGACGCTGGCTGGCTGGCTTGTACTTTTCCAAGTCCTCCTAGTTGCCTTTTTCCAAGATGGGTGACATTTGCTTTCATCCAGTCTTTGGGCACTTTCCTCAGTCACTATGATCCATCAAACATCATTAGGAGTGGCCTCAGAATAACATCTGCTAACACCCTTGAGACCTGTGGCTGCATCTCAACAGGGCCTGTGGACTTCATGGAATATGTACCAATTCAGTGACTATGCCCATAAAAGTTTGCAAGGGATAAGAGAACGTATTAACAGGTACCTGAAGAGTGAGTGAAAAACTATGGAAGCAATCCAAAAGGACAAAGACTTGAGTTCCCTTTTCAGACAAAGCATCCTATCGTGGAGCTGAGCAGCTTTAGATCTAGGGAAGCTTCCCCTCTGAAAGGATGCAGAAGACATTCTTTTACCCGTATCCACTAATAAAATGTATTGACCATTCACTTGCAATACAAAAAAACTAAATTATTTCCAAAATTGTTGCCGCCTAACTAGACAATCATGTACTGGCTGGGTATTCCCCTAACAGATGACAGCACCTGCTTGATGCCTCTTATGCCTACAGACTATTTGAATTAGGTCATCTGAGTGGGGATTACTGGTCTGGGAACTTTCTTTCTGATGAATTTGGAAGATTTACTGAAGCAAGGACCTGAAGATGAAAACTTCATTTCCCACCAGTGCACTTTAACATCCACGGCTGTAATGCCATTGTTTCTCACCAACTGAGTCAAGAATTTATGACTACAAAGTGAATCAGCTCCAAAAGGAAAGATAAAGGCTAGAAAACATTCTCTCTTGGTAAAGCAAATGAAGTGACTAAATTCTAATCACTCGCTGGCCTAAAGCTTCAAGGAGGGGGAGGTGGACCAGGTTTCCTTCCACTGCCGTTCTCTTTGTCACCTCAGTGTTTTATAGGGGTATGCAGACATTCAAAAAGAGAGCTTTGCTGAATTCATAAAATTCAGTCTTAAAAAATAACTTGATAGCAGCTGAAATGAAAAGAACAAATAAAATGCAATTAATTCCACGGAAGCTTGAAATGATTATTTCTTCATTTTGCATTTGAGGATGTATATTGTGTGAGTTTGTCTTGTATTGTTCTACAGGTTTTCTAACTGGCACACCTTTCTTTATGAATGGACTGTCCTTTCCTAAATGCTCTCATATGGAGGAACATGCTTCTGATAAGAAGAGCACTAGGGTGTCTTTACTTGACCTTTTATTTTTACTGATGTTTGGTCCTTGGAAATGAATGGGGTTTTTCAATTGAAATGTCTTACTATTGTTCCCACAGGATAAGCCACAGGCTCTTCTGCTCAGAGCTGTCACTAGTCAGCTATTCTCCTATCTGCCTTTAAGTAGTTGAATGTTCTGGTCTAAAAGTAGCACCTTCTATGTAGCCATGCTCTTAGCTGCCAGTGTCATCTTGAATCCAAACACCCTCCCGCAAGGGACCGCTGGTTCTGTAGTCAACTAAGGGGAAAAAAACGGTCCATCCATGCTTCCTGATTTAAAATATAAAGGTATATAAAGGTATGGTGTCCCTAAACGATTCTCTGCAGTTGAACACTACTTATCTTTGCCGTGTTTCTTCAACTCACTTGCAAGTCATTCATGCGTTACCTTCTTGTGAGAATTGCTTGGTTTGAAGATGATTTAAAAGGGTATGAGAATACTTTTGTGCCTCTGCTATAAGGATGCTTTTCAAATCCACACAAACCTCCTGCAAATGCAAAAGCATTCATCCTGTATTGTCCTAGGCTACAATATAAAAATGTATTCTGCTCCCAACCTCAAGAGCTGCTGAAACCGGGAGGGGCATCGTTTTTTCCTTATCTCCTTATCTCTTAACGGGGCCATCCATGTCTTGCCACATGACTCAGAGATGACTCCCTCCAGGAGCCATTTCTGTTTAAAGGGTAATCAAGGAACCACTGCATGACTCAGAACAATTTGAGCCCATTGCAAGATGCTCTGCCCAGGGGGCAGGAGCTAAGCATCCCCAGCTGGATAGAATCTGAGTTTTGGGACACCACAAGCAGTCTTTCCACTGGCTTCCTAGAAGAACGGCCACCCTCACCCACTGGTCTTCAGAGGACAAGAGCTACCAGATGGTTTCTACAGGATCACCACTTCAACAAGACCATTTCATCCGGACTGCTGCCACCACCCTAACTAGCAGGGTGACAGGTCGTATTCTGTCCGTGGTTTTTCTTTTGTATTATTGCATGTATTTGGTTTTTCCCCTTTTCCTAATAAATTGTATTTCTGACTTGGAGTCTTGCTGCCATGCTGGATTTCTTCAGACCGACTAGCTCCTGACACCAACAGCCAGAGTGGGCTGCCCCCAGAAAGCTGTCGAATCCAGGGTGCAGCTGTAGGGCACAGCTGCTCTATGGCACAGGTGGACTGCATTGGGGATAGGACTGCACCGAGGGCAGGGACAAGGAACAGGGAGAGGTCTTCTGTATGTTTTCCAAAGGAGTTTCTTCCCTGGAGGGCCAGGGACAGAAAGACACTGACTCAAATGCATACATCAACTTAGAAATGGGGAGAGGTCCCAGAGGAGGATACAATCTTTAACACACTGGGAGCAACTGGGGGTGGACCACAAGGCGGGGAATACAATGTTTAAACCAATAGGGGACTACAGGGGAGGAGAATAACTTAAACAAACCAATGGGGTTTTGAAGACTATAAAATTGATAGGGAAGTTTCTAGAGAAAGGGGCAGGCTTGGGGAGGGATTGACATTCAGTGGGAGGAGGAAAAGGGAACAAAAGGGCAGGTCTTTGGGGAGATGGACAACTAGGGCAAAAACTAACACCACGGGGGGAAAGGAACAATCCATTAATAATAAAATATGCTACAACAGCACAAAACCGGAAGTATTCTAAAACTGACTACTCAAACTGCATTGCAATCAAAAACACACACTGCAACAGCAACAGCATCTCTTGCTGCTTTTGCTTTCAAACCAGAAGAGGTGCCAACCAAAAAATTAGCAAACTTAAAAGTTAACTGGCTGCAGTTTTGATTTCCTTCTTAAATATATTACTGCTTGTCTAATTGGCTTAGCAGCATGTCTGTTCTTAGTGCCAAGCAGGGATTCACTTTGCCAGGCATGGAGGAAGCTTCTAGGAGCTTTTCACAAAAGATTCACTTCTGTGGCTGGCTTCTTCCCTCCCCACCAAAAACCAAGCCATGCAAAACCAACACCTTAACTAATCCCTAGTACTTAGTACGCATCCAATAATTCCTTTTAAACTATACTTTACATTTTTTACCAAATGCCCTGAAAAGAAATGGATCCATAATATTGATCAAAATAGTTCCAGTTCAATAGAAATATTGGGTCATGCAACTCTGGTTTACATCACTATTTTTTGTACAATCAACAGGAGCTTTTTTCGCCTCTAAAGAAATGTTTCCTGATGGTTTGGATCAGAAGATCCAGTATTGCCATGGTGAGATTTTTGTTTTGAAGGCCATAAGCTGTGCTCAGTGTTTTGGGTATATTCTTTGTTGTGCCTTGCATATATTTTGGATAGAAAGCCAGTAGAGATGATGTCCTTGCTGCAGTAGCCATGCTAAATAAGGCAGAGCGTCTGGCTGATGTACTGGAGCTGTAGACTATCCACCAGTCTCCCAGGGCGGTGAGGATCTCTAAAGGAATATAATCTTGGCTATGCTCTGGAAGTTTTACAGAGAGAAAGAGCCTCATAGCTCTAATGATTTGTCTCCTGGAGTTCTGAAGAATATGTTGTAAAGAAGAAGGCTGCTGTCTTTCGCAACAATCTTCCACGCATTCAAGAGGATCATTTAACTTCTTGTCTGAGAATGAAAGAAATATTAGTAGTAATTAGTTCTTTTTTCTCTGTCGGTGCATCACTGATTGAGTTTGGGTAGGTTACATTTTATTTCTTTTTTTTCTTTAAATATTACATCGTAAGGTGTTCCAAATTCCCAAATTCTGCTTCACTTTATTTTGTAGGCCAGACTGGTTCATCTTGTCTCAGCTGTATTATTGCAGACCATATCTGAATGAATTTTTTTTTTTTTTCATTTTGAACATTATTAGATTTAAACTGTATGAACAGAACACTTGATTTATCATTATTTTAGCAGTTTGGAAGGAAATAGAGAATTTTTAAGAAAATGACGCAACTCCACTTGTGGTTTTCAATGGAAGAGAAGAATAACAATGTCCTACATTCACAGCATTGTTTGCAGTAATATTGCAGCTAGTTTCCAGCAACTTAGGTCAGGTTCTGGAAGCAGGGACCCATGATAGTATAGAAGTCTAAGCAGTTTCATTTTGGCGGCTTTTCTTGAAAAATAGCTAATATGTCTCAACGTTGTGCTGAATCTTGTTGTACAGACTCTTCTTTTGAGGTCTGAACTCCTTGCTGGACTACTGTATCTCAGAATCAGCTACAGTAAACCTGTGATTCCTTATAGCTTTAAGAATTTGGTTCTAATCTATAAAAGCAAGAAAAGGTTGCCATATTAATACAAGAGAAAGAAAATGTTAGGAAAGCAGTTAATGGCATGGGGATTTTTCCTACAAATTGGAGCAGAGATTTAGTTGTTTGATGGGGTTTTTTGCTTCTCAATGGAATTTTAGAAGTGGTTGGGAAAGAAAGTGTGGATTTTTCCAGGTTTGCCTTTAAAGAAGAATAACAGGGGAAACTGTTAAGAATAACAGGGGAAACTGAAAAGAATTAATCCAGAACTCTATGCCTTTCATACAGAGTTTCAGAAGTGAAAAGCAGGAAGAGACAGTCCAGACAAGATGATTGAATAGAATGAATTCAAAATAGCTTTCATTTCCCTCTGAATTCCAGCTCTAAACCTTATTAATATTAAGGTATTAATAGGAAATATATCTGTCCTAGGGTGACGTTATGATGCTTGTATCCCCATTCATGTGTTCTGTGAATGTTGGATATTATGTTCTGTACCTTTAAGACTGGCTCTGAAGAGGGAATGTTTTGTTTTGGTTTTCTTATCAACCTGGCGGGACACAGAGACTGCAGCTTTTGCTTTTTCTGCTTTTGCTTTTGGCTTTGCTCTCTCTCACTCTTGCTTGCTTCGCTTCTGCTTGCTTTTGCTCATTAGCTAGTTTAGCTAAACTGTCCAAATTTCTTCCTGGACCGTTTCTCCTTCAGGTCTTCCTGACCATTTTGAACCTGCTCCGGACTGGGACCTGGGAAACACCGAGAGTTTGCACCTTGTGGCCTGCAGCAGCTGGCCCAGCGCCGGAGGGACTGAGAACAAAGTGACCACCCCCCCAAGAGAGACTTTCTGAATTTGTCATCTTTTTCAGAGTGCTGTCATCCAGAATTGTTCCTTTTGCGTGCTGGGGGGTGCTGTGCCTATTAAATGAACAGGTTCGTTCCACTTCTCTCTGAGGAATCCTTCCCGAACCAGTTGGGGGGAGGGGCCCTAATTTGGAAATTCTCCTCCAAATTTGCCCTAAACCAGGACAACATCGCAATCTCTAAGATTTAAAAATGGACGATGAAGTTTTCTATCCAGTAAAGTGTAAGGCTTCACATTTTAATCTGATTTGCATTTTGGTGAAAGCCGGGCATCCTTTGCAATTTACCAGATAACAAGGGATTTAGAACAGTAAGTATGCAAGTAATCTTTTGGACCCTTCATCTCCCTTCTTATGACAATGAATACATTTATTAAGCTTGTTGTCCTGGTATGTTTTTATTCCATCAGGGGATTTGATCATACAAATGTCTAGTCATTCTTTCCTTGTTTTCAACCACTCTAAGAGCATTAATCAGAACTATTCAGTAGTTCTTGATCTGCAACAGTGACAAGCACTAGACTGGTAAGAGTCAGTGGGCATCAGCAGATCCCCTATGACAGCACGTGGCGGGCTGTTCTGGCAGGACTGAAGTTTGAGGGGCTCGAATTCTGTGAAATAGAACATTCGAGGGATGGGAAACATGGAAACAGATTCTGAGCTTTCAACCCAACACATGAAGAAGTAATAAGGCAGGTAATTTTCTGTGGAAATTTCTTTAGCCCCAGTGTTGTGGATGATGATCACTCTTCCTACCTCCTTTGGCCAGCTACCAGTTTTCCCCTCCATTACTCTGCTTATGGACAGAAAACCAGAAGAAGGGATTTTTGACCAAAACACCTATCAGGACCTTAGAGTGTTTTTTGCTCCAAAATGTTTCAAGGCAGATAGGGAAACAACTCCATTTTCGAGAGTGTGTTGAGAAGACAAGGTTGAAAGTTAAAAACCATGGGTTCTTTTTCTATATATGTTACTGATTGTGCTTATTATCTTAGTCATGTTATATATATATATATATATTTGGTAGGGTTTGTTCTTTTTTTATTTTTCTTGGGTTTTTTTTTCCTTTTTTTTTTTTTTTTTGATTCATCCTTGAGATAAAAGGCCAAAAGTACAGAAAAGTTCTGTACGGTTAAAACACTTTTGAGATGCCTCATGCTGAAAAACTTGTAGCTACTGCTAAGGCCCATTGGCCAATTCCTGCTTCATTTCTGAGAAGGCCCATTGGCCAATTCCTGCTTCATTTCTGAGAAGCTATAAAATTCCCATCTGTATTTTAGTTCTAACAATTTGTTGTTATGGTGGAGATGCAAATTAAGAACAACCATTTTTGAATCTGTAGGGATGTATTTACCATTTTGTAGCTGCCTTTTCAGTTTCTGAGCCACTATTGAAAAAAAGGAGAAGTATCTACACTGTTTTCAACCTGTAGACCATCCACTACTGTCCACATGCTCAGATTCAAAGGCAAACAAGCCTGTCTGGCCTCATTGGGAGGAATTATTTGCATTCAAAATACTAGACTAGTATTTGATTTCCACCAGCAGAGTCCATTGGGCAGCTCCTGTCATCTGCATTTCAATATTTAATCCTCCTCTATGTTTACTGTGCAAAGCTCTTTCAGAATGATGGTGTGCCCACTGTCTCACCAGCTGTGACGTTTGCAGCGAGTCTCCCACGGAAAGGAGCTGTAAAAAAGGCAAGCCAGGGCAGTGATTTCTGTTGCTCAATACCCACAAATCAAAGCTATTTAGTCTAATTTAAGGCTGAAAAAGAATTCAAAATGCCTTCAAAGGATTCAAAAAATCATCAGACAATACTGCAGTTCAGTATTCAGGACAAGAGCATATCCCACAGTGTGGTGGTTTGACAGGAAATGTGTTTTCTGGGATGCTGTGGTTAGGCCAATGGATGTTCAGATTTTAATATTGGCACCTAAGGTGGCCATTGGGACATTGGATGCACCTCTGAGAACACAGGGTTAAAAGCAGGGCTCTCCCCTGGGAGGCTCTCTTGGGTTCCGGTCAGGGAAAGGTTCAGATCTCCCCTGCCTGGCTGCGGGCTGGGCGGGGCAGGGGAAGCCACCCAGCCCGGTGAGGTAGGCTGGGCCCCTGGCCAGAAGGGAGGTGAAGGCCCCTGCAGGATGGAAGGGTGGCTGAGAGGCATTGGGCAGCCCCCCCCCCCCCCCCCCACCGCAGGAGAGACAGAGAGAGAGCTGGTGCCTGTTCTTGGCCGGCCGAGAAGGAGAAGAGGGGAGTGCAAGAAGGGGCCTGGCAGGGCAGCCATGGGAGTTCTGGACAGACAGAGCCTCAGATTTTTAACCCTTTTCTTGGATGATGGAAACCTTACAAATGCTAATCCTCCTGGAGTTGAATGAGAAGAGAGATATAGAGGAGATAAGAGGAAATGGGCCACGAGAGAAATAGAGAAGAACGCAGGTGGAAGAGATGATGGAGTAGCTTATGCTGGACTCTTTGTGTGTAGCCATGGACAGAGCCATGTTTCCTTGTGATACAGGGACTGCATTCTAGGGGGAGGCAATGCCTCAGGATCAAGAGGGTTCGGTGTGGGTACCCCTCGGCCCCAGGGGGTGAAAAATATGGGGGGGACAGATGTCCCAAAATTGAGACTGTGCCTTTTTGCAGTGGGATGAAGCATCCTTAAAAGTCGACCCTAGAAGCAGCTCTGGTCTGTGTTCAGTGGTGAGAGCACTGGACATGAAAGGAATAGGTCACCACTGGCACAAGAAGGACTCCTTGTCCTCTTGATGAACTGAGGATTGAGTATTCTGAAGGGTGGTGCTGGACCGAGAGTCGATGATTTGGGGGATGTATTGTATTGGGAATTTGGGGAGGAGGAGGAGGAGATGTATTTGTGAAGTTTTCATTTTCCTTGTGTGTTTCTTTTTTTTTTTTTTTCCTTTCCCTTGTAGTTTAGTTAATAATTTTTTTTTTCCCCTAAGTGGGAGCCTGCTTTGCTTATTCCTGGTCACATCTCACAGCAGAAACCAGGGAGAGAGTATACTCATGGGGGCACTGGCATTGTCCCAGTGTCAAGCCATGACACACAGGCTGAGAGAATGAGGGCTGTTTAGCCTGGTGAAGAGAAGGTTGCATGGAGACCTCACAACACCTTCCAATATCTGAAGGGAAGCAGGAGAGGGACTCTTCATTAGGAACTCTGGAGACAGGACAATGGGCAATGGCTTCAAAATGAAAGAGGGCAGGTTGAAATTAGATACTCGGAAGAAATTCTTCCCTGTGAGGGTGGTGAAGCACTGGCACAGACAGCCTGGAGAAGTTATGGACACCCCAACCTGGTGTTCAAGGCCAGGCTGGATGGGGCTCTGAGCAACCTGAGCAAGTAAAAGGTGTCCCCGCCCATGTCAGAGAACTAGATGGCCTTTAAGGTCTTTGTCTACCCCGGCCATTCTATGATCCTGTGATTCTGCTGTGGTAGCGTTCAGGATGGAGCGTGTTCTGCATGTTGGCCATTTCCAATACACCATTGGTTCCAGGTGCCTTACACTAGCTTGCTCCCTGAAAATTCGGTCAGAATGAAGAACATCTCTATATATATTAGACACATAATAAATGAAGAAATGGGTTTGCACATTTGTCCACTAAGTTGTGGATGAGATTGCTGTGAAGTTTCATTTGGTTTTCTTGTTTGCTCATGAGGCCGACGGTCCTTGTGTCAGCTGCCTCAAAGGCAGCATTTGCCTCCTTCTCCTCCCTTCTCCCTCCTCCCTCTTTCAATTTCTTTCCCTTGACAATTTAATGTCGTTTTCCCTTTCATACCTGAAAATCCCTGCATGCTTCTGGGCTTTCTCCTTTTTCATGCAGATCTTCTTCCACCCCTGACAATCCATACTTTTCATACCATAAGGGCCTGCTTGCAGGCATAAAAGACTTTGATTCCTTATTATATCTATGGGAATTTAATTAATAGCTTCATGCCTTTTCATAGAAAGAGTAGGGAATTGATAGCTTGTTCCCTGAAGTACAGAAGGAAGAGAATGAAACATGAATCATGTGGAGTGGAAAAGTTGCTCTCTATTTTCTTCCAAGAACTACCCCAAAAGATACAGGGGGTGATGAAGCCTGGCTAGATGAGTTTCCCTTCTAATGGAAGGAAACAACCACGCCACTTCATACAAGTCAGTCCTATAGAAGAGAGAAATTCACTTCTGGGAACATTGCAGGATTTGAATGCAGAGTCACACTCATCCTTTGTTGCTTTGTTGTCTGCTTGGCATGGAACACGCTGCTTTGAAGAGGGAAGTGACTAACAGACAGTCCACTTTACAAACACATATGCTTCCCTCTTCTTCTGAGACCTCAGCACAGAGCCCTCTTTGGCATGGTACTTCAAGGTAAGAAGGAGCGGGCAGAGGGCACTGCGAACAGACAGCAGTTTGCAGGTTGTATAGGAAAGAGGACTGCCCCTTGAATGTGGTGCAAATACAAACTTCCACCAGTTTCAGGGGTACACTTCAGCCAAGCTTGTTGTCCTGGCACATTTTTTCTCTGTGAAACGCTTTGCGGTATGATCTGGACGACAAGAGATGCAGAGTACGGGGCTACGTAGTGCTGAGAAGGTAAATGTCTGGCCCCAGTGTCTTTTGGCAGAAGCAGTGCACTAGAGCCGTTGGCTGCTGCCACAATGATCTGTGTGAGAAACAGATGCCTAATCCCCTCCGGGAGAGTAAAAGCAGGATTGGTTACAAGAGTCGAAGAGCACTGGGCTGGCGGCTGCCGCATACCAGCTGTAAAAGGAGCATGACTCCTACTGGCCTACCAACCAAACTCATGGTGGCAGTGGTAAAGATTAAAGTTCAGTGAGAGCTATTTGTGCTGCTACCTATGGCCCTTCTGTGGAAACAAATGTGCCTACCTTTAGGTTCCGAGATCCAGAGAACACAATGGTAGTTGCAGCGGAAAAGGGAAGGACAGAGCGCACTGGTGAGTTTGATGTGGCTTACACAGGGCAGGCAGAAGGTGCAGCCCAAGTCTCGCTTTTATTTCTAGAGCCTTTTTCTACGCAAACAGCTGCTGGATGTTTGCAACAAAGATGTGAGTGTGAAAAAGTGAGGGCAGGTCTATGTGGGAAAGAAGATACAAAGCATTGTGTGCAGTTTAAAAGCTGTTTAGAAAAAAAAGGAGTTACTTTGAGAACATCTTCTGTCTTGACACTTCCACCTGTGTGATCTTTAGCTGCTTTGGACATGTCCACAATGAAAGAATGTGAAAATATTTGCGCTGCCAATGTCAGGTTGCACAGGAAAGAGGGTAGGTTGGCAAATGCCTTCTGTCCTGGCACATCTGTCAGTCAGAAGTGCAGCTGAAAACGCTTGGCTGTAGCGATAGTCTCTGTCACTTTGAGAGAATGTGCTGATGCACGTATATATATCATTGAGAAAGTCCGTGAGAATCGCTAGTATGTTTCGTTTGGTTGACAGACTGCAAAGGGAGCGTTATGGCCAGCACTGCCTTTTTGTTGTAGGACTTTTCCTTTGAGAGCAGCCGCTGGACATTTTGAAGTGGTTTGGGATCTTCAAGTGTTAGAGTGCAAGATGGTACCTAGATCTTGAGGGAAAGTGCATATCTCCAGGAAGCTGAATGCAGTTCAGTGGGTGCAAGTTACATGTTGAGCAGCTGATGGCCCAGAAAACTTTCTAAAATGAAGAGGCCATGCTGCAATTGCCTTTTATTTTGAAGCTTCTAAACTGTGCAGCCAACAATGAAATGATTCTTTTTCCTTCTCTGCTACATGCAGGATCCCATTCTGTCAGTACCCGAGAGCCAGGATCCACAGCGGAGCTCTTGTCCCTACACTGCTCCCACACGAACGGGGCTGGGCTAGAAAAGTGCTTGTCTTTTTCCTGGGCACTGTCAGCGCTCTTCTAAATAACCACACCACAGCATTTTCAACTCACAAAACCAGGACACGCACCGAGCCCAGCTCACAACCACCCCCAGGACCCAGCCAAGTCAGAAACGTCCCTGCTCTCCAATCAACTGTGTCAGGACAAAAGGATTTCACCGATCTTCCCCTTCCAAGTGGATACTCTTCTTTGCCCCACACTCAAAGGCCGACACCAGATCTTCTGCCCTAACAAACTTTTTCTCTCTCACAGAGCCTGGTAACAAACTTGAAAATGTCGGCTGAGCTCGCAAAACTGTTGGTGGAGAAAGCTCTTTGCTGCCTACAATTTCAATTGCACCCATCAAACTATAAACATGCACCCTGCTATCGCCACTTTCCTTCTCAGCTCTAAGTACCACCGTAAGCCTTCAATCTCTCAGAGTCAGGATCCAAATGGGATGGCACCAGGGACTGCTCACACAGTCCCTAAAGCTACAAGGGACAAAAACCTGTCCTGCAGAGGCCTGGCCTGGCCTCTGCATTCCCACTGACAGTTCAACAACTCTAACCCAGAGAACTGCCTATTGGGAAAAGCCTTTCAATTCACTGAGACCACCCAAAGTGGCCACCCAAACTTTGCCAAAGGGAGGAGGAACTAGAAGCCCATCTCAAAAGAAATGGCATCCCCTCCTCCAAAATCCAAAGCATCCAGGGCCTGATCCTCTACAAAGGTGTCAGACCACTGCTATTGGGCATTACCTGTGCGGGGCACTAGCTAGGCTGCACACCAAGACCCAGCGCAGCTCTTTACCTTGTCCAAAAGAAGTGTGCTGGCAGAATTTCAAGAAGGCTGCCTTGAGAAAGTGGAAAACACAGGCCAAATGGATTCTTTCAGGAAGGAGACTGCCTTCCAAAGATGGATACCGACTCCATGATTGTACAAATTGAGTCAGTGCTTCCAAACCAAATATGCCAGGATAGAAAGTTGCTGCCGCCCTTAAGCTGCACGACACAGCTTCTTATCTGCACCTCCAACACTGGGGCTAAGTTCTTTCCTTCCCATGAGAAAGCATTGCTGTTCTCCTTCAGGAACTTACAGAGCAAAAGTTGCATACCACGTCCGGTACTGACTCTGTCCAACAATGGCTCCTACACAGAAAGGACCAGGACAGAAATGTCTTGCTGTACTATACCTTCCCACGATACCTTATCATCAGCCCTACCAACATTGCCACCGTATCTTTTACTTCCCAAGCAAGGAAAGGCACTCCAAGTCACTTGGCTTTGCCTTGCCTCCAGTACCATGCCTAGTTTTCCTAGCCTACCCTACCCTAGCTTTGCTTGCTTGCCTATGTCTGCCTTGCCTAGCCCTTCAAATAACTTCCTGGCTTTGCTTTGCCTTGTCTACCACTCTTTGCCTTGCCTTTCATGCAGGTAAGGCAATGCAAAGCAAGTGTAGGCAATTGTAGGCAAGTCAAGGGACAGGTTGGCAAGACTGAAGCCGTGAGGGGAAAGCAAATGGAGTGGTAGGTGAGACAAGTCCCAGAAGTTAGAGGCAAGGCTGGGCATAGGAGGTGATGGTAACCGGAAGGGCTAGGCAAGGCCAAGCCCTGTAGGAAAACTGCAGGCAGGTCAAATGTGAGGCATGGGTATGCAAGGGAATGCAAAGCAATGGAGAATTAGCAGGGCATGGCAAGGAAACTGGTTGGTTGCCCAAAGCAAGGCAAGTGGCAGGTCCATTCAAAGACTGCTGGTACACAAAAGCGGCCCGGACCGACCGCTCTGTCCAGCCTTGATCTTGCATGGGTCATGTTTAATCTGCACCTAAGACACTTGAGTTGCCTGCTTTCCTTTGTATGCAAAAGAACTGTCATTCTGCCCCTGAAGCCCAAGGGTGAAAGATGAACTTTGTGTCCAAAATTCAAGACATGTAAGCATAGATGTCAGAAGAAAGCTGTCAGGACAGATAGGTGTGCTTGCACGTGGCCTCCTCCAGGCTTCCTCTCACAAGCTCCTGAAACGCTGGGGCCTTGAGAAAAAAAAGCCAGTGGAAGCCTGGAGAATCCTAGGAGAAGCAGGCAGGGCAATGCATGTGGAAGAGATTCCACAAAAAGAGAGGTGGTGAATTCCAGGTGGGGGACTGATGAGCAAGGTAATGCAAGGCAAGGAAGGGGTTCAAGGACAAGGCCAGACAAGTGGTGGCTTTGCCAGGCAACACAAAAGAGAGGGAGACAAGGCAATAAGAGTCCTAGAAGGAGAAGGAAATGAAAGATTGGAGCTGGACAAATGGGAAGGAAAAGAAGGATAGGTGAGCAAGTCAATACAAGGCACTGGCTTGGTATGAAGGGCAAGGGAAGGACATGCATGGGTCAGGAAGGCAAGGGAAAAGAAAGGAATTGTCAGCAATGACAAGAAATGCAAGATTGGGTAGGAAAGGCAAGGCAATGTGGGGGAGGGATAGGCAACACAATGGGTATCTTAACAGGAAATGTCCATGCACAGCAAGGCCGAAGGAGAAGTGGTAGAGAGGTCAAGGTGGGAAATAGGTGAGTGTGTGCAGCCAAGAAAGAAAGAAAGAAAGTGCGTAGCTCTCGTGTGTGTGTGTGTGTGTGTGTGTGTGTGTGTGTGTGTGTCTGTGTCTGTGTGTCTGTGTCTGTGTGAAGTTTGCAGGATGTAAAGCAAAGAAAGGTGTCTCTTGATTGTGGAGTGAATGGATGTTTTCGAACGTAAGTGGCAAGGTCCAAGCAACCTTTTCATCCTGGTACATCTGTGTCTGTGAGACATAGTCAGAAACGTCTCCTTTTAGATTCAGACTGCAAGCAGGACATAGAATGTGACTGTGTGAATAGCTGAGCAGGAAAGCACATCACATCAGCATGTTTCAACAGAAGCAGTTAGTGCGAGAAGGAGATGGACGTGTGGGACTCCAGCAATATGGCAATGCACTCAGCTGAGAAGCAAAGTGCAATGCCTCGGTGTATGCTCTGAAAATAAAAGGCTGCAAGGAAAAAGCAAGATTTCACAGGCCAGTGAAATCTTTCTGTCCTGGCACACTGAGCTGTTTGAAGGTGAACCGCTGTTTGGTTTCACTAAGGACTCGGAGACATGGAGAGGATGTGCTTGTCCATGTAGCTGAGAAGGAAAGTGAGAATCACCGGTACGTTTGGCAGAGTTTGTAGGCTGCGAGGAGAAGGTGACGGCCAGGCCTGGCTTTTGGCTGTGGCACTTGTTGCAAGGAAGAAGCTGCTGGATGGTTAAGCTTTTGGGGATCTGCAAGAGTGAAAGACTACGCTGGTACCTCATAAAACTAATGCTTGTTGATCATCTGGCTGAATCTATGACATAAACCAGAAGTGAAATTTCCCCCCATTTCCCTCAGTTTTTTCACCTTTTCATCCAACAGCCTGGGCCTTTTTCAAGCTGCTGTCAAACGCCTTGCCTTGGAAGCTAGAAGTATCTCAGTTCACCTGCTAAGAAACACAGAAAAGAGCTCAAGTCAATTTCAGAATTGCTCTGAGCAGAGCTGGTGTTTCGGTACCGTAAATTTCCATTGCGAATATGTGCAAAAATCACCATTTTATTAGGCAAAGATTTGAAATACACTAGCAGCTTCATCTTCTTGTCGCTGCAGTCCTTGGAAGTTTTGCTATTTACTGAAACAGGAAACAGGTCAAACACGAGAAGCTTAAGAATCCAAGCTCACTGCCATTGTACAAATAGCACAAACTTGATGAATTCAAGTTACCATTGTAACATACAGAATGGCTCTAGTCAAGCAAATGGATGTGTCGTCCTTCACGGGGGCAGAAAACCTTTCTACCACGTGAACTCTGGGAGTAATCCATCATGCCTCAGTGTGCTGTGGCTGGTCAGAGAGCTACACGATGGGTCTCTTTGCCTATGGCACTCTCAGGGCTCAAAGCTGCACATAAACTCCCTCTCCTTACAGACACGCTAGTAAAGCCCAGCGAAAATGCCGTTCTCCAGACAGCTTACTGAAACCAGCTAGGAGTTCCCAGCATCATGCTGGGCACTTCTGTCCACAGATGGCTTTGCTTTTAATGAACCAGAACAGAGCTGCGTTTTTCTAGTCTTTAGCTCTACTAAGGTATTTGATGTAACATGGTGTGAAAAAATCTGTTTCGACAATGATAATAACAGAGGGGATAATGTACCTTTTGCTGCTCCATTCTTCTTTTGCTGCTCCATTTTGCTTGCTTTGTTATTGCTTTCTGTCAAAGAAACGCCAGCAAAATCCCTCATCAAGTCCTGCTGTGAAGACAGACTGCCAGAAAGGTAGAGAAACTTTGAACCTTTTCAAGACCCTTGTAGCACATGTCTTGGTCAATTTGTATGCAGATCCCTTCTCCAGCAGGACTTTTTTGCACCGTTAGCGCACATTGAACTGAATCCAGTACAAAAGCAGTGAATAGAGGAACTTTTCTTTTCATTAGAATGGTGATAAAAATGCATATCAAATAAAAGCATTTTAGAGCAGCAGGAAGATTTTCTATGTAGCTAGCAAATCATAAAAAGATGCATATTTACCGGTGGGGTTCCTCTGGGAATTTCAAAGAATTCCAGACAGAAAACACAGCTTAGTAAACTGCAGATCTAAATCACAGTATCTAGAAAGGTGACATGAAAAAGAGCAAGAGGAAGAAAACCAAAAAGAAAACCAAAGGAAGCCAGAAATAAGGCACAACCTCTCCTCCTTCTCCGCTTACTACAGTACCTTAGAAGTACCTACGAGTGTCCTAACAGTCACATAAGTAGAAAACTGTGCCAAGAACAATTGTGGAAACTGGAAAACCATGCTATCCCAACAGAAACATAGGGTTTGCTTTCACGACGATTAAATCTGCATGCAATGCGTACGGTAAGGGTATGTTTTGTATATTCAAAAACAATTCAAAAATATTTCCAAATTGAAGGGGCTGCTTTTTATTTCTTTTGAATTACTTGGCTAAATATGGTGCACGTTAAAATACTGCAGAGATGTGGTTCATTTTCCAGATGCCAACTGCAAAGGAGGGAAGCATTTTGTGTGCTTAAGAAAGTCAAGTATTGGAGAGTGTTTTTGTTACTTCTTTAGAAGGTTAGAATATGCATAAAAGATGCTAGCTGGGGACTTACAATTAATGAATTATTTACTGTCACTAGGTCAAATGACATTAGCTTTCAAAAAGGAAAAGTAGTCTTATTCCACGTGCCAATTTTAAAGCAGATTAATAAGCCTTCAGCAGAATATGGATATGAAGAGGGATATGACATGAAAGGGTAAGCAACACTGGTGACAGCAAAAGGCTTACCTGCTTCACACAAATACAGGAGATAAACTACTATTTTTACACAAACATTGCTATCCAGAGCTTTCCTTGAAAAGTTTCAATGCCAATCATGACAGTAAAATTCGGAGTGACAGTAAAATTCACTCTATCATGAATAAAATTTACTCAATCATGACAGCAAAATTTGCTCAATGATGAGTAAAATTCTTCGTGTAAGCGAAGTACCTTAAGCAAAGGGTAGCTCAAGCATAATTGGCATTTGATGTCAACAAAGGCAACTTGGCCTGCACGTGTCACATCTACTGCATTAAAAAGCTTACTCTGTCTCAGATTCTTTTTGAGGGATACCAACGCAAGCCGTTAAACTGCATGAAAATGATGACTTAAAGGAGGACATATTAGAAGAATGGAATAATGGTTAATGTTCTTTTCCTTCCAACTGCTTTCTTTGCCCTTCTAAATTTTTTAAGTCCTTCCTGGTATCACCGTGATAGCAGTGCAGCAAGTGTTTGGTTGTAAGCTGTCCATATTGCCAGCTTCTGGACTGCCTTCAGAAAACTTCCCACTGGTTTTGGATAGAAATCACAAGCAGTAGAGATGACAAAGACTGCAGAAACCTTCTCATCTCCTTCTAGAGCAGGAGCGTGTCTTTGACCCACTCTTAACTAGACAACTTTCATCAGTCATGAGAGAGTCTCATGTTCAAGAGCTAAGCAATGACAGCTGTAAATGACAAAAAGCACACTGATATTTTCTTGGGACTCCAGCAGAGAGCAATGAAGGAGCTTGAATTCACCTTCTTGGAAAGTTTGAAAATGCACATGAAGTTTAGGAGAGGAGCTAAGCCATGGTAACTTTTGTTGAGTATGTCTGCGTAGACAGAGTTTCCATCACCGCAGAAGGAATGTCATTTAACCCACATAATCATCTCTAGCTGCTAAGCTGCGCTTACTGCAGATTATCCGCAACATATTTTACAGGGTGAGCTTTTATGTGTAATCCCTGAGTAACATTCCAGAGAGAAGTATTTTGGAGGGGGGGAAAGCCCAACTCTTAACTTTTTCAAATAATGGTTACATTTGAAAGTCAAAAAAGATGTAAAACCTTTCTTTCCTAGACGTATTACCAGCACAAACTGTACCAGAATTTACGACGCTTTTATTATGGCAGCATAACTCTACCGTGGACGCTCTGGCTCTGGACTATTCCTTAAGAAACAAAGTCCCCGAGAGAAATAAAACAAAATTAGCCAAAAATATTGGGCTGGATGATTTCAAAGGCTATGTACTAAAGGCCAAACACTTGTAATAATAGTAAAGAGTGGACTAAAAGTTAAAGCATTACTCAGTTCAAAGATATCTTGTTCTCACAGAAGACTGTAAAAAACCTCTCTTTTTCTGGGTCTGTTTTGTGCATTTAGATGTACCTTCTACTCCTTTCCACTGTATGCGAATGTTTATGACAAGGTTGGAGGACCTCATGTAACCTTCTATAAGTAAAGAAAGAGAAGCCAGTAAAGCAAGGCAAAATTGTTAATGGCAGGTGGAAAGAGGGAGGCCAAGAATAGAAAACAAAAGAACAATAATAATTAAACGCCCTCCCTGTCTTCTGTGAAAAGTAAAGGCACAGACAAGAAAGAACAACTGCAAAATTCTCACGAGAAAAACGCACTTTATCTGGCTCAAGTATTTTGTGCTACATTTCTTGCTGTTTTCTCATGCCAAACATCTTAACCATTGAAGGTGTCCCTTTTCTCTTTCTGGAATACAGCTAGGAAGATGGCTGTGTCATTGCTGTCAAGCTGTTATTCTCAGAGGTGTCCAGTTGAAAGTCCTAGATGAACTGATTTGCTCTGTCTCTTTAATATGGCATGACTTAACCACTTCCAGTTTCAGCAGCTGGACTTGCCCAGCCCTACAATTCTTTAATCTTTGAATGGTTATATAAGCTCCTTGGCAACTGGCATTTGTAAGTCCATGAAACTGTGCAGAATTTGCACTATGAGATGATGCCAAATGAGTCATGGCAGTAGATTAACTAGGACATGCAAAGCAGAGAGGAGGGAATGAGAGCACAAGAAGAGGGTACAATCTCCTTTTTTTCTGCAACAGGGCTAACACCGTAGAAATCAAAAGGAACACAAATCCTCCTAGGGGTAGTTCTTGCAAAAAACAAAGACTTCTTTTTGTGTTCACAGATCACAGCAAAATGCGGATGACAAAACCAGGCCATTAAGTCACATACAGTATGAAGCAGTATGAAAGAGGAAAGCAGCTGAGAGCGTCAACCCTGCTGAGTAGTCTCAGTATTCTTCTCGACATTAGCAGAAATTTGAAATGAGGCTCTGAAAATTACAAAGGAGGCAGAAGAAAAGGGAGCAATGACTCCTCTGGCATAGTGTTTCCTAACAGGGATCTTCAAAATGTAAAGATTGTATCATCCTTTCAACTGAAGGAAGGTATTAAAACAACAGGAAGGAAATGGCATCACATGCTAGAAAGACTGGGCAGTGTACTTCTAGACAGAAAGGCCACTGATGGAAAACCGACTAAACTGGCACCAATGCAGCAGCATTGTATTAAAGCCCAAAAATACCCACCGCTTCACTCTTTGCCATTCCGTTCATATGGACACGGCAGCTCTGCAACATTCCTACTGATCATCTCCTTGGCAAACTGGGAGTGAGGGTCCCTAGTGATGCAGAGTCCCCAGGCAGGTGCAGAGGAGAGCTGCTTTTTTGCAAAAACCAGGCTTTTGAAGCACTCAGGCCTTTATCAGTTCCATAGCTTTAAGCCATAACAAAATTCATTCAACCAACCATCCTACACCACGCTGTGAACACGTGACGATTCTAGAACTTGTTGATCTACCTCTGATTCAGCGGCCTCACCTTCCCATAGTCCTTTTCTGCTTAGCCAAAGTATCGGGCCTCAGCCCAAGGCCTTCCTTTTGTAAGCTTCTACCTATATGCAGCAGCAAACCACTACTTTTTTCCGTGCCAAGAGTTTAAGTAGATGATTTGCATCTGCCCTTCCGGTGAAACATAATGGGGAGAGAAAATCCTGTCGGAAATGTTCAGTCCTTCAGTTTTCTAGACAGGCCAAATCAAAAGAAAAGCAAGCTATAGGATTGTGTACTTGCTCTTACAAAGCACCTGCTGCCCTCTGACAATGAACTAGCAGAAAACCAGCAAAAATAAGACTTGAGGCAAACAACCCTTTGAAGGGAATTATGACATGATAAAGAAAGACAACACATTTCCAGCTTGTCGAGATACTTGAAATGTCAGCAAAGGCTTGAGGGCAAAGGCTGAACGAATGGGGAAAGGTTACAAGAATCCCAAGAAAAACATGACCATGGATTAAAAGAATCCCAACAGGTCAACTGACCTGTTGAAGTTTTCAGGAAATCAGTGGCTGCTGATTTAGATAGGCCATTCAAGTTAATTTACCCGCGCACCTTCCACTCCTTTTTCACCTGTCACCATCACAGGGTGAATTGTGACCATGGAATCACAATTCTTTGGATTCTGTTCTTAGCTTTAGGAGACAACTACAGCAGCTGAAGTAGCTGTTACTGATGTGATACCCAGGAACACAGAGTTGACATGTTTCATTCATGTCCAATCACAACTAGCAATACTAAGAGGATAGGATTGGCCTCTTTTCATGATGCTTTTCTTATTTTACAGCCTGCTATGATTCTGCTGAAACTTTTTCATTAGTTTCTCTCTAAAAAGGAGAAAGTCCAATGTCCCTCCCTACTGGTGCAGGTTTACCATTCGGTTTGTCGAGTCTAAAAATGGAATTGGAACTAGCAGGAATTACTGTGTTTAAAGCGTCCCGTCCGTTCAGACAATCTCAGGTCGATAAAAGCCTAGATGTTATTGGCTAAATACTGTTTCCCCCAAGAGCGGACGCACGCAATTTAATCCAACTTTTTATAACAAACTCCAATAATACAGAATCCAGTCATACAAAAGAGTCACAAAGAAGCAGGAAGAATTATCGGACCATTTAGGGTAGCAAACTTCTCACCTTCTTTTGGAGTGAGCATAATCTGCTAGCTGAAGTAACAAACTTGAGGACAGAAATCGCCCTACTATTGAGAAGTTGTTGACAAGGGAACCACCTAAGCTGTGTGACTTTCCCTTTTCTATCCATTGGTCAAGCCTAGTAGCCTAAAATTTACGGGCTCAATCAAAGACAAATGCAATCTAGTCAGAGGTCTATGAAAAGTCCAAAACTAATCAGAATTCTTCTTAGACAATGGAAATGGAAGCAGAGCTACCAATTTCCTTGCAACATATCCCTAAAACTCATTCCTTTCTAGTCATAACTAATGTATAGCCACCAGTACAATCAGGAAAAGATGAAACTTACAGATGTCAGCGAGGGAAGGATTTGAAAGAACTCTTCCCATTATTCATCGTCTAGACAGCAACTATCATTAAAATCAGAGCCCTTTTAGTAGGGCTTTCCTTGTGGGAAATTCAGGACTCCAGGACAACGGAGCAAGAGGATTAAGCAGAAGCCGTTGATTGTTGACATGATGCACTTACACATTCTAAATCTCTGCACACGCTAGGCCCGCATTTTTATCTTGGTGCCTTTGTTATGTCCACGCATTCTGTGTGCACCTCTCAGAAGATACGTTTGGTTACAGTCCAGGCGCTTTGCTGCCCCCCGTTATCGAGTTCTTGTAGTCTTGGAATTTGGTTTCTCAGCTTCTCTTTCTTATTTTAGCATGGCTTATGTCTTAGTAACCTTGATGAATTCCAGAGGGCTCTGAGAAAATTCTGATAAGAACATATTCCAGCTGGATGGCTGGTGCACCCTTTAGTCTAAGAGGTTCAGATACATTGCTACAATTTCCCCCTTCTTCGTCTTGCACCAGCTAAACCCTTTCCCACCCTATTTTCTTCCAAGAGGCTCACCAGTTTCATGATGCATGGAATAACAAGAAGCAATATAATAATGACTACTAGTAACAACAAAGTTCCCTTTACAAGATCTTTCAACCATCGAGTTGTTTCCCATCTCTCAAACCATTCAGGCGTAACCCTCTCATTCCCAATCAATTTCTTCATGTTATCTTGTCCTTGTTTGAGTTTCCAGTGAATGACTGCAGAATGGTTAGAGAGGTTCAAAAAACACATTCCTTCCAAATCCTCACACTCTTGCCCATGTGCTAACAAGAAAGCTAGAGCAGCATTATTTTGCAGTGTGCAATGACTAATGGTATCTACACCAGTGAGAACCTGATTTAAAATCGCTGATCTTACCTTGAGTAGTTTGACCACCCAGCATCGCAACTTAATAAGCAAACTCAAAGCTTGACCAACAGCGACACCTGCTGTCAGGAGTGGCGCAATTAATAGAGAGGAGCGCCCAAACCAGTACACAATTGAGGCAAAGGCGTTTTAAGCTTAGGCTCCTTCTTTCAGTTCCCTGGAGGCGAAGGGAGTTCTTCACACACAATGCAATGTGCCGCTGGCGGTACGTTCCGGTGGGGCGCTTGTGCCGAAAGACGCCCAGGACACAACGCCGTGTTGTTAATATTTGTTTGTCGCGTTTCGGAAGCTGCTCTTAGCCGAGTCCCCCGCAGGCGAAGAAGCGGCTTCTTCGCACACAGAGCATTGTGGCGAGCGCAGGGAGCTCCTGAGAGCGGTTTGTGCCGAAAGAAGCCCGGGACCGGCACTTAGCTTCGGAGAGCTGCGTATCTGCGTCTTCTGCGTGTCTTGCCGCTCTACACTCAGCAAAAAGCTTTTCCACCATATCTTGCAAGGAGAAACTCTGCCAGGAAAGAAAACATCCAAAATCTTGTTCTAAAGCTTGCACGCGGGTCTGCAAAGAGTTTGGCAAGAATGAAAGGTAGTTGTCCAAAACTCGTTCTTTTCCAATAGAATAACCATGGAAAAGGCAGGAGAGTGGTAAAGTACTGTTTTCTCTAAGTCTGAAGGCTGCCCACACTGTGCCTGTGTGCCGCAGCTTGCATCTTCGCCTTTGGGAAGCTGCCGCTCGCCGATTCTCCCGCAGGCGAAGAAGCGGCTTCTTCGCACACAGAGCATTGTGGCGAGCGCAGGGAGCTCCTGAGAGCGGTTTGTGCCGAAAGAAGCCCGGGACCGGCACTTAGCTTCGGAGAGCTGCGTATCTGCGTCTTCTGCGTGTCTTGCCGCTCTACACTCAGCAAAAAGCTTTTCCACCATATCTTGCAAGGAGAAACTCTGCCGGGAAAGAAAACATCCAAAATCTTGTTCTAAAGCTTGCACGGGGGTCTGCAAAGAGATTGGCAAGAATGAAAGGTAGTTGTCCAAAACTCGTTCTTTTCCAATAGAATAACCATGGAAAAGGCAGGAGAGTGGTAAAGTACTGTTTTCTCTAAGTCTGAAGGCTGCCCACACTGTGCCTGTGTGCTGCAGCTTGCATCTTCGCCTTTGGGAAGCTGCCGCTCGCCGATTCTCCCGGAGGCGAAGAAGCGGCTTCTTCGCACACAGAGCATTGTGGCGAGCGCAGGGAGCTCCTGAGAGCGGTTTGTGCCGAAAGAAGCCCGGGACCGGCACTTAGCTTCGGAGAGCTGCGTATCTGCGTCTTCTGCGTGTCTTGCCGCTCTACACTCAGCCAAAAGCTTTTCCACCATATCTTGCAAGGAGAAACTCTGCCAGGAAAGAAAACATCCAAAATCTTGTTCTAAAGCTTGCACGGGGGTCTGCAAAGAGTTTGGCAAGAATGAAAGGTAGTTGTCCAAAACTCGTTCTTTTCCAATAGAATAACCATGGAAAAGGCAGGAGAGTGGTAAAGTACTGTTTTCTCTAAGTCTGAAGGCTGCCCACACTGTGCCTGTGTGCCGCAGCTTGCATCTTCGCCTTTGGGAAGCTGCCGCTCGCCGATTCTCCCGGAGGCGAAGAAGCGGCTTCTTCGCACACAGAGCATTGTGGCGAGCGCAGGGAGCTCCTGAGAGCGGTTTGTGCCGAAAGAAGCCCGGGACCGGCACTTAGCTTCGGAGAGCTGCGTATCTGCGTCTTCTGTGTGTCTTGCCGCTCTACACTCAGCAAAAAGCTTTTCCACCATATCTTGCAAGGAGAAACTCTGCCAGGAAAGAAAACATCCAAAATCTTGTTCTAAAGCTTGCACGGGGGTCTGCAAAGAGTTTGGCAAGAATGAAAGGTAGTTGTCCAAAACTCGTTCTTTTCCAATAGAATAACCATGGATAAGGCAGGAGAGTGGTAAAGTACTGTTTTCTCTAAGTCTGAATGCTGCCCACACTGTGCCTGTGTGCTGCAGCTTGCATCTTCGCCTTTGGGAAGCTGCCGCTCGCCGATTCTCCCGCAGGCGAAGAAGCGGCTTCTTCGCACACAGAGCATTGTGGCGAGCGCAGGGAGCTCCTGAGAGCGGTTTGTGCCGAAAGAAGCCCGGGACCGGCACTTAGCTTCGGAGAGCTGCGTATCTGCGTCTTCTGTGTGTCTTGCCGCTCTACACTCAGCAAAAAGCTTTTCCACCATATCTTGCAAGGAGAAACTCTGCCAGGAAAGAAAACATCCAAAATCTTGTTCTAAAGCTTGCACGGGGGTCTGCAAAGAGTTTGGCAAGAATGAAAGGTAGTTGTCCAAAACTCGTTCTTTTCCAATAGAATAACCATGGAAAAGGCAGGAGAGTGGTAAAGTACTGTTTTCTCTAAGTCTGAAGGCTGCCCACACTGTGCCTGCGTGCTGCAGCTTGCATCTTCGCCTTTGGGAAGCTGCCGCTCGCCGATTCTCCCGGAGGCGAAGAAGCGGCTTCTTCGCACACAGAGCATTGTGGCGAGCGCAGGGAGCTCCTGAGAGCGGTTTGTGCCGAAAGAAGCCCGGGACCGGCACTTAGCTTCGGAGAGCTGCGTATCTGCGTCTTCTGCGTGTCTTGCCGCTCTACACTCAGCCAAAAGCTTTTCCACCATATCTTGCAAGGAGAAACTCTGCCAGGAAAGAAAACATCCAAAATCTTGTTCTAAAGCTTGCACGGGGGTCTGCAAAGAGTTTGGCAAGAATGAAAGGTAGTTGTCCAAAACTCGTTCTTTTCCAATAGAATAACCATGGAAAAGGCAGGAGAGTGGTAAAGTACTGTTTTCTCTAAGTCTGAAGGCTGCCCACACTGTGCCTGTGTGCCGCAGCTTGCATCTTCGCCTTTGGGAAGCTGCCGCTCGCCGATTCTCCCGCAGGCGAAGAAGCGGCTTCTTCGCACACAGAGCATTGTGGCGAGCGCAGGGAGCTCCTGAGAGCGGTTTGTGCCGAAAGAAGCCCGGGACCGGCACTTAGCTTCGGAGAGCTGCGTATCTGCGTCTTCTGCGTGTCTTGCCGCTCTACACTCAGCCAAAAGCTTTTCCACCATATCTTGCAAGGAGAAACTCTGCCAGGAAAGAAAACATCCAAAATCTTGTTCTAAAGCTTGCACGGGGGTCTGCAAAGAGTTTGGCAAGAATGAAAGGTAGTTGTCCAAAACTCGTTCTTTTCCAATAGAATAACCATGGAAAAGGCAGGAGAGTGGTAAAGTACTGTTTTCTCTAAGTCTGAAGGCTGCCCACACTGTGCCTGTGTGCCGCAGCTTGCATCTTCGCCTTTGGGAAGCTGCCGCTCGCCGATTCTCCCGGAGGCGAAGAAGCGGCTTCTTCGCACACAGAGCATTGTGGCGAGCGCAGGGAGCTCCTGAGAGCGGTTTGTGCCGAAAGAAGCCCGGGACCGGCACTTAGCTTCGGAGAGCTGCGTATCTGCGTCTTCTGCGTGTCTTGCCGCTCTACACTCAGCCAAAAGCTTTTCCACCATATCTTGCAAGGAGAAACTCTGCCAGGAAAGAAAACATCCAAAATCTTGTTCTAAAGCTTGCACGGGGGTCTGCAAAGAGTTTGGCAAGAATGAAAGGTAGTTGTCCAAAACTCGTTCTTTTCCAATAGAATAACCATGGAAAAGGCAGGAGAGTGGTAAAGTACTGTTTTCTCTAAGTCTGAAGGCTGCCCACACTGTGCCTGTGTGCCGCAGCTTGCATCTTCGCCTTTGGGAAGCTGCCGCTCGCCGATTCTCCCGCAGGCGAAGAAGCGGCTTCTTCGCACACAGAGCATTGTGGCGAGCGCAGGGAGCTCCTGAGAGCGGTTTGTGCCGAAAGAAGCCCGGGACCGGCACTTAGCTTCGGAGAGCTGCGTATCTGCGTCTTCTGCGTGTCTTGCCGCTCTACACTCAGCAAAAAGCTTTTCCACCATATCTTGCAAGGAGAAACTCTGCCAGGAAAGAAAACATCCAAAATCTTGTTCTAAAGCTTGCACGGGGGTCTGCAAAGAGTTTGGCAAGAATGAAAGGTAGTTGTCCAAAACTCGTTCTTTTCCAATAGAATAACCATGGAAAAGGCAGGAGAGTGGTAAAGTACTGTTTTCTCTAAGTCTGAAGGCTGCCCACACTGTGCCTGTGTGCTGCAGCTTGCATCTTCGCCTTTGGGAAGCTGCCGCTCGCCGATTCTCCCGGAGGCGAAGAAGCGGCTTCTTCGCACACAGAGCATTGTGGCGAGCGCAGGGAGCTCCTGAGAGCGGTTTGTGCCGAAAGAAGCCCGGGACCGGCACTTAGCTTCGGAGAGCTGCGTATCTGCGTCTTCTGCGTGTCTTGCCGCTCTACACTCAGCCAAAAGCTTTTCCACCATATCTTGCAAGGAGAAACTCTGCCAGGAAAGAAAACATCCAAAATCTTGTTCTAAAGCTTGCACGGAGGTCTGCAAAGAGTTTGGCAAGAATGAAAGGTAGTTGTCCAAAACTCGTTCTTTTCCAATAGAATAACCATGGAAAAGGCAGGAGAGTGGTAAAGTACTGTTTTCTCTAAGTCTGAAGGCTGCCCACACTGTGCCTGTGTGCCGCAGCTTGCATCTTCGCCTTTGGGAAGCTGCCGCTCGCCGATTCTCCCGCAGGCGAAGAAGCGGCTTCTTCGCACACAGAGCATTGTGGCGAGCGCAGGGAGCTCCTGAGAGCGGTTTGTGCCGAAAGAAGCCCGGGACCGGCACTTAGCTTCGGAGAGCTGCGTATCTGCGTCTTCTGCGTGTCTTGCCGCTCTACACTCAGCAAAAAGCTTTTCCACCATATCTTGCAAGGAGAAACTCTGCCAGGAAAGAAAACATCCAAAATCTTGTTCTAAAGCTTGCACGCGGGTCTGCAAAGAGTTTGGCAAGAATGAAAGGTAGTTGTCCAAAACTCGTTCTTTTCCAATAGAATAACCATGGAAAAGGCAGGAGAGTGGTAAAGTACTGTTTTCTCTAAGTCTGAAGGCTGCCCACACTGTGCCTGTGTGCCGCAGCTTGCATCTTCGCCTTTGGGAAGCTGCCGCTCGCCGATTCTCCCGCAGGCGAAGAAGCGGCTTCTTCGCACACAGAGCATTGTGGCGAGCGCAGGGAGCTCCTGAGAGCGGTTTGTGCCGAAAGAAGCCCGGGACCGGCACTTAGCTTCGGAGAGCTGCGTATCTGCGTCTTCTGCGTGTCTTGCCGCTCTACACTCAGCAAAAAGCTTTTCCACCATATCTTGCAAGGAGAAACTCTGCCAGGAAAGAAAACATCCAAAATCTTGTTCTAAAGCTTGCACGGGGGTCTGCAAAGAGTTTGGCAAGAATGAAAGGTAGTTGTCCAAAACTCGTTCTTTTCCAATAGAATAACCATGGAAAAGGCAGGAGAGTGGTAAAGTACTGTTTTCTCTAAGTCTGAAGGCTGCCCACACTGTGCCTGTGTGCCGCAGCTTGCATCTTCGCCTTTGGGAAGCTGCCGCTCGCCGATTCTCCCGCAGGCGAAGAAGCGGCTTCTTCGCACACAGAGCATTGTGGCGAGCGCAGGGAGCTCCTGAGAGCGTTTTGTGCCGAAAGAAGCCCGGGACCGGCACTTAGCTTCGGAGAGCTGCGTATCTGCGTCTACTGCGTGTCTTGCCGCTCTACACTCAGCCAAAAGCTTTTCCACCATATCTTGCAAGGAGAAACTCTGCCAGGAAAGAAAACATCCAAAATCTTGTTCTAAAGCTTGCACGGGGGTCTGCAAAGAGTTTGGCAAGAATGAAAGGTAGTTGTCCATAACTCGTTCTTTTCCAATAGAATAACCATGGAAAAGGCAGGAGAGTGGTAAAGTACTGTTTTCTCTAAGTCTGAATGCTGCCCACACTGTGCCTGCGTGCTGCAGCTTGCATCTTCGCCTTTGGGAAGCTGCCGCTCGCCGATTCTCCCGCAGGCGAAGAAGCGGCTTCTTCGCACACAGAGCATTGTGGCGAGCGCAGGGAGCTCCTGAGAGCGGTTTGTGCCGAAAGAAGCCCGGGACCGGCACTTAGCTTCGGAGAGCTGCGTATCTGCGTCTTCTGCGTGTCTTGCCGCTCTACACTCAGCAAAAAGCTTTTCCAGCATATCTTGCAAGGAGAAACTCTGCCAGGGAAGAAAACATCCAAAATCTTGTTCTAAAGCTTGCAGGGGGTCTGCAAAGAGTTTGGCAAGAATGAAAGGTAGTTGTCCAAAACTCGTTCTTTTCCAATAGAATAACCATGGATAAGGCAGGAGAGTGGTAAAGTACTGTTTTCTCTAAGTCTGAATGCTGCCCACACTGTGCCTGCGTGCTGCAGCTTGCATCTTCGCCTTTTGCAAGCTGCCGCTCGCCGATTCTCCCGGAGGCGAAGAAGCGGCTTCTTCGCACACAGAGCATTGTGGCGAGCGCAGGGAGCTCCTGAGAGCGGTTTGTGCCGAAAGAAGCCCGGGACCGGCACTTAGCTTCGGAGAGCTGCGTATCTGCGTCTTCTGCGTGTCTTGCCGCTCTACACTCAGCAAAAAGCTTTTCCACCATATCTTGCAAGGAGAAACTCTGCCAGGAAAGAAAACATCCAAAATCTTGTTCTAAAGCTTGCACGGGGGTCTGCAAAGAGTTTGGCAAGAATGAAAGGTAGTTGTCCAAAACTCCTTCTTTTCCAATAGAATAACCATGGATAAGGCAGGAGAGTGGTAAAGTACTGTTTTATCTAAGTCTGAATGCTGCCCACACTGTGCCTGTGTGCTGCAGCTTGCATCTTTGCCTTTGGGAAGCTGCCGCTCGCCGATTCTCCCGCAGGCGAAGAAGCGGCTTCTTCGCACACAGAGCATTGTGGCGAGCGCAGGGAGCTCCTGAGAGCGGTTTGTGCCGAAAGAAGCCCGGGACCGGCACTTAGCTTCGGAGAGCTGCGTATCTGCGTCTTCTGCGTGTCTTGCCGCTCTACACTCAGCAAAAAGCTTTTCCACCATATCTTGCAAGGAGAAACTCTGCCAGGAAAGAAAACATCCAAAATCTTGTTCTAAAGCTTGCACGGGGGTCTGCAAAGAGTTTGGCAAGAATGAAAGGTAGTTGTCCAAAACTCGTTCTTTTCCAATAGAATAACCATGGAAAAGGCAGGAGAGTGGTAAAGTACTGTTTTCTCTAAGTCTGAAGGCTGCCCACACTGTGCCTGTGTGCTGCAGCTTGCATCTTCGCCTTTGGGAAGCTGCCGCTCGCCGATTCTCCCGGAGGCGAAGAAGCGGCTTCTTCGCACACAGAGCATTGTGGCGAGCGCAGGGAGCTCCTGAGAGCGGTTTGTGCCGAAAGGAGCCCGGGACCGGCACTTAGCTTCGGAGAGCTGCGTATCCGCGTCTTCTGCGTGTCTTGCCGCTCTACACTCAGCAAAAAGCTTTTCCACCATATCTTGCAAGGAGAAACTCTGCCAGGAAAGAAAACATCCAAAATCTTGTTCTAAAGCTTGCACGGGGGTCTGCAAAGAGTTTGGCAAGAATGAAAGGTAGTTGTCCAAAACTCGTTCTTTTCCAATAGAATAACCATGGAAAAGGCAGGAGAGTGGTAAAGTACTGTTTTCTCTAAGTCTGAAGGCTGCCCACACTGTGCCTGTGTGCTGCAGCTTGCATCTTCGCCTTTGGGAAGCTGCCGCTCGCCGATTCTCCCGGAGGCGAAGAAGCGGCTTCTTCGCACACAGAGCATTGTGGCGAGCGCAGGGAGCTCCTGAGAGCGGTTTGTGCCGAAAGAAGCCCGGGACCGGCACTTAGCTTCGGAGAGCTGCGTATCTGCGTCTTCTGCGTGTCTTGCCGCTCTACACTCAGCCAAAAGCTTTTCCACCATATCTTGCAAGGAGAAACTCTGCCAGGAAAGAAAACATCCAAAATCTTGTTCTAAAGCTTGCACGGGGGTCTGCAAAGAGTTTGGCAAGAATGAAAGGTAGTTGTCCAAAACTCGTTCTTTTCCAATAGAATAACCATGGATAAGGCAGGAGAGTGGTAAAGTACTGTTTTCTCTAAGTCTGAATGCTGCCCACACTGTGCCTGTGTGCTGCAGCTTGCATCTTCGCCTTTGGCAAGCTGCCGCTCGCCGATTCTCCCGCAGGCGAAGAAGCGGCTTCTTCGCACACAGAGCATTGTGGCGAGCGCAGGGAGCTCCTGAGAGCGGTTTGTGCCGAAAGAAGCCCGGGACCGGCACTTAGCTTCGGAGAGCTGCGTATCTGCGTCTTCTGCGTGTCTTGCCGCTCTACACTCAGCAAAAAGCTTTTCCACCATATCTTGCAAGGAGAAACTCTGCCAGGAAAGAAAACATCCAAAATCTTGTTCTAAAGCTTGCACGGGGGTCTGCAAAGAGTTTGGCAAGAATGAAAGGTAGTTGTCCAAAACTCCTTCTTTTCCAATAGAATAACCATGGATAAGGCAGGAGAGTGGTAAAGTACTGTTTTCTCTAAGTCTGAAGGCTGCCCACACTGTGCCTGTGTGCTGCAGCTTGCATCTTTGCCTTTGGGAAGCTGCCGCTCGCCGATTCTCCCGGAGGCGAAGAAGCGGCTTCTTCGCACACAGAGCATTGTGGCGAGCGCAGGGAGCTGCTGAGAGCGGTTTGTGCCGAAAGAAGCCCGGGACCGGCACTTAGCTTCGGAGAGCTGCGTATCTGCGTCTTCTGCGTGTCTTGCCGCTCTACACTCAGCAAAAAGCTTTTCCACCATATCTTGCAAGGAGAAACTCTGCCAGGAAAGAAAACATCCAAAATCTTGTTCTAAAGCTTGCACGGAGGTCTGCAAAGAGTTTGGCAAGAATGAAAGGTAGTTGTCCAAAACTCGTTCTTTTCCAATAGAATAACCATGGAAAAGGCAGGAGAGTGGTAAAGTACTGTTTTCTCTAAGTCTGAAGGCTGCCCACACTGTGCCTGTGTGCTGCAGCTTGCATCTTCGCCTTTGGGAAGCTGCCGCTCGCCGATTCTCCCGCAGGCGAAGAAGCGGCTTCTTCGCACACAGAGCATTGTGGCGAGCGCAGGGAGCTCCTGAGAGCGGTTTGTGCCGAAAGAAGCCCGGGACCGGCACTTAGCTTCGGAGAGCTGCGTATCTGCGTCTTCTGCGTGTCTTGCCGCTCTACACTCAGCAAAAAGCTTTTCCACCATATCTTGCAAGGAGAAACTCTGCCAGGAAAGAAAACATCCAAAATCTTGTTCTAAAGCTTGCACGGGGGTCTGCAAAGAGTTTGGCAAGAATGAAAGGTAGTTGTCCAAAACTCGTTCTTTTCCAATAGAATAAACATGGATAAGGCAGGAGAGTGGTAAAGTACTGTTTTCTCTAAGTCTGAAGGCTGCCCACACTGTGCCTGTGTGCTGCAGCTGGCATCTTCGCCTTTGGGAAGCTGCCGCTCGCCGATTCTCCCGGAGGCGAAGAAGCGGCTTCTTCACACACAGAGCATTGTGGCGAGCGCAGGGAGCTCCTGAGAGCGGTTTGTGCCGAAAGAAGCCCAGGACCGGCACTTAGCTTCGGAGAGCTGCGTATCTGTGTCTTCTGCGTGTCTTGCCGCTCAACACTCAGCAAAAAGCTTTTTCACCATATCTTGCAAGGAGAAACTCTGCCAGGGAAGAAAACATCCAAAATCTTGTTCTAAAGCTTGCACGGGGGTCTGCAAAGAGTTTGGCAAGAATGAAAGGTAGTTGTCCAAAACTCGTTCTTTTCCAATAGAATAACCATGGAAAAGGCAGGAGAGTGGTAAAGTACTGTTTTCTCTAAGTCTGAAGGCTGCCCACACTGTGCCTGTGTGCTGCAGCTTGCATCTTCGCCTTTGGGAAGCTGCCGCTCGCCGATTCTCCCGCAGGCGAAGAAGCGGCTTCTTCGCACACAGAGCATTGTGGCGAGCGCAGGGAGCTCCTGAGAGCGGTTTGTGCCGAAAGAAGCCCGGGACCGGCACTTAGCTTCGGAGAGCTGCGTATCTGCGTCTTCTGCGTGTCTTGCCGCTCTACACTCAGCCAAAAGCTTTTCCACCATATCTTGCAAGGAGAAACTCTGCCAGGAAAGAAAACATCCAAAATCTTGTTCTAAAGCTTGCACGGGGGTCTGCAAAGAGTTTGGCAAGAATGAAAGGTAGTTGTCCAAAACTCGTTCTTTTCCAATAGAATAACCATGGAAAAGGCAGGAGAGTGGTAAAGTACTGTTTTCTCTAAGTCTGAAGGCTGCCCACACTGTGCCTGCGTGCTGCAGCTTGCATCTTCGCCTTTGGGAAGCTGCCGCTCGCCGATTCTCCCGGAGGCGAAGAAGCGGCTTCTTCGCACACAGAGCATTGTGGCGAGCGCAGGGAGCTCCTGAGAGCGGTTTGTGCCGAAAGAAGCCCGGGACCGGCACTTAGCTTCGGAGAGCTGCGTATCTGCGTCTTCTGCGTGTCTTGCCGCTCTACACTCAGCAAAAAGCTTTTCCACCATATCTTGCAAGGAGAAACTCTGCCAGGAAAGAAAACATCCAAAATCTTGTTCTAAAGCTTGCACGGGGGTCTGCAAAGAGTTTGGCAAGAATTAAAGGTAGTTGTCCAAAACTCGTTCTTTTCCAATAGAATAACCATGGAAAAGGCAGGAGAGTGGTAAAGTACTGTTTTCTCTAAGTCTGAAGGCTGCCCACACTGTGCCTGTGTGCTGCAGCTTGCATCTTCGCCTTTGGGAAGCTGCCGCTCGCCAATTCTCCCGGAGGCGAAGAAGCGGCTTCTTCGCACACAGAGCATTGTGGCGAGCGCAGGGAGCTCCTGAGAGCGGTTTGTGCCGAAAGGAGCCCGGGACCGGCACTTAGCTTCGGAGAGCTGCGTATCCGCGTCTTCTGCGTGTCTTGCCGCTCTACACTCAGCCAAAAGCTTTTCCACCATATCTTGCAAGGAGAAACTCTGCCAGGAAAGAAAACATCCAAAATCTTGTTCTAAAGCTTGCACGGGGTCTGCAAAGAGTTTGGCAAGAATGAAAGGTAGTTGTCCAAAACTCGTTCTTTTCCAATAGAATAACCATGGAAAAGGCAGGAGAGTGGTAAAGTACTGTTTTCTCTAAGTCTGAAGGCTGCCCACACTGTGCCTGTGTGCTGCAGCTTGCATCTTCGCCTTTGGGAAGCTGCCGCTCGCCGATTCTCCCGGAGGCGAAGAAGCGGCTTCTTCGCACACAGAGCATTGTGGCGAGCGCAGGGAGCTCCTGAGAGCGGTTTGTGCCGAAAGAAGCCCGGGACCGGCACTTAGCTTCGGAGAGCTGCGTATCTGCGTCTTCTGCGTGTCTTGCCGCTCTACACTCAGCCAAAAGCTTTTCCACCATATCTTGCAAGGAGAAACTCTGCCAGGAAAGAAAACATCCAAAATCTTGTTCTAAAGCTTGCAAGGTGGGTCTGCAAAGAGTTTGGCAAGAATGAAAGGTAGTTGTCCAAAACTCGTTCTTTTCCAATAGAATAACCATGGAAAAGGCAGGAGAGTGGTAAAGTACTGTTTTCTCTAAGTCTGAAGGCTGCCCACACTGTGCCTGCGTGCTGCAGCTTGCATCTTCGCCTTTGGGAAGCTGCCGCTCGCCGATTCTCCCGGAGGCGAAGAAGCGGCTTCTTCGCACACAGAGCATTGTGGCGAGCGCAGGGAGCTCCTGAGAGCGGTTTGTGCCGAAAGAAGCCCGGGACCGGCACTTAGCTTCGGAGAGCTGCGTATCTGCGTCTTCTGCGTGTCTTGCCGCTCTACACTCAGCAAAAAGCTTTTCCACCATATCTTGCAAGGAGAAACTCTGCCAGGAAAGAAAACATCCAAAATCTTGTTCTAAAGCTTGCACGGGGGTCTGCAAAGAGTTTGGCAAGAATGAAAGGTAGTTGTCCAAAACTCGTTCTTTTCCAATAGAATAACCATGGAAAAGGCAGGAGAGTGGTAAAGTACTGTTTTCTCTAAGTCTGAAGGCTGCCCACACTGTGCCTGTGTGCTGCAGCTTGCATCTTCGCCTTTGGGAAGCTGCCGCTCGCCAATTCTCCCGGAGGCGAAGAAGCGGCTTCTTCGCACACAGAGCATTGTGGCGAGCGCAGGGAGCTCCTGAGAGCGGTTTGTGCCGAAAGGAGCCCGGGACCGGCACTTAGCTTCGGAGAGCTGCGTATCCGCGTCTTCTGCGTGTCTTGCCGCTCTACACTCAGCAAAAAGCTTTTCCACCATATCTTGCAAGGAGAAACTCTGCCAGGAAAGAAAACATCCAAAATCTTGTTCTAAAGCTTGCACGGGGGTCTGCAAAGAGTTTGGCAAGAATGAAAGGTAGTTGTCCAAAACTCGTTCTTTTCCAATAGAATAACCATGGAAAAGGCAGGAGAGTGGTAAAGTACTGTTTTCTCTAAGTCTGAAGGCTGCCCACACTGTGCCTGTGTGCTGCAGCTTGCATCTTCGCCTTTGGGAAGCTGCCGCTCGCCGATTCTCCCGGAGGCGAAGAAGCGGCTTCTTCGCACACAGAGCATTGTGGCGAGCGCAGGGAGCTCCTGAGAGCGGTTTGTGCCGAAAGAAGCCCGGGACCGGCACTTAGCTTCGGAGAGCTGCGTATCTGCGTCTTCTGCGTGTCTTGCCGCTCTACACTCAGCCAAAAGCTTTTCCACCATATCTTGCAAGGAGAAACTCTGCCAGGAAAGAAAACATCCAAAATCTTGTTCTAAAGCTTGCACGGGGGTCTGCAAAGAGTTTGGCAAGAATGAAAGGTAGTTGTCCAAAACTCGTTCTTTTCCAATAGAATAACCATGGATAAGGCAGGAGAGTGGTAAAGTACTGTTTTATCTAAGTCTGAATGCTGCCCACACTGTGCCTGTGTGCTGCAGCTTGCATCTTCGCCTTTGGCAAGCTGCCGCTCGCCGATTCTCCCGCAGGCGAAGAAGCGGCTTCTTCGCACACAGAGCATTGTGGCGAGCGCAGGGAGCTCCTGAGAGCGGTTTGTGCCGAAAGAAGCCCGGGACCGGCACTTAGCTTCGGAGAGCTGCGTATCTGCGTCTTCTGCGTGTCTTGCCGCTCTACACTCAGCAAAAAGCTTTTCCACCATATCTTGCAAGGAGAAACTCTGCCAGGAAAGAAAACATCCAAAATCTTGTTCTAAAGCTTGCACGGGGGTCTGCAAAGAGTTTGGCAAGAATGAAAGGTAGTTGTCCAAAACTCGTTCTTTTCCAATAGAATAACCATGGAAAAGGCAGGAGAGTGGTAAAGTACTGTTTTCTCTAAGTCTGAAGGCTGCCCACACTGTGCCTGCGTGCTGCAGCTTGCATCTTCGCCTTTGGGAAGCTGCCGCTCGCCGATTCTCCCGGAGGCGAAGAAGCGGCTTCTTCGCACACAGAGCATTGTGGCGAGCGCAGGGAGCTCCTGAGAGCGGTTTGTGCCGAAAGAAGCCCGGGACCGGCACTTAGCTTCGGAGAGCTGCGTATCTGCGTCTTCTGCGTGTCTTGCCGCTCTACACTCAGCCAAAAGCTTTTCCACCATATCTTGCAAGGAGAAACTCTGCCAGGAAAGAAAACATCCAAAATCTTGTTCTAAAGCTTGCACGGGGGTCTGCAAAGAGTTTGGCAAGAATGAAAGGTAGTTGTCCAAAACTCGTTCTTTTCCAATAGAATAAACATGGATAAGGCAGGAGAGTGGTAAAGTACTGTTTTCTCTAAGTCTGAAGGCTGCCCACACTGTGCCTGTGTGCTGCAGCTGGCATCTTCGCCTTTGGGAAGCTGCCGCTCGCCGATTCTCCCGGAGGCGAAGAAGCGGCTTCTTCACACACAGAGCATTGTGGCGAGCGCAGGGAGCTCCTGAGAGCGGTTTGTGCCGAAAGAAGCCCAGGACCGGCACTTAGCTTCGGAGAGCTGCGTATCTGTGTCTTCTGCGTGTCTTGCCGCTCAACACTCAGCAAAAAGCTTTTTCACCATATCTTGCAAGGAGAAACTCTGCCAGGGAAGAAAACATCCAAAATCTTGTTCTAAAGCTTGCACGGGGGTCTGCAAAGAGTTTGGCAAGAATGAAAGGTAGTTGTCCAAAACTCGTTCTTTTCCAATAGAATAACCATGGAAAAGGCAGGAGAGTGGTAAAGTACTGTTTTCTCTAAGTCTGAAGGCTGCCCACACTGTGCCTGTGTGCTGCAGCTTGCATCTTCGCCTTTGGGAAGCTGCCGCTCGCCGATTCTCCCGGAGGCGAAGAAGCGGCTTCTTCGCACACAGAGCATTGTGGCGAGCGCAGGGAGCTCCTGAGAGCGGTTTGTGCCGAAAGAAGCCCGGGACCGGCACTTAGCTTCGGAGAGCTGCGTATCTGCGTCTTCTGCGTGTCTTGCTGCTCTACACTCAGCCAAAAGCTTTTCCACCATATCTTGCAAGGAGAAACTCTGCCAGGAAAGAAAACATCCAAAATCTTGTTCTAAAGCTTGCACGGGGGTCTGCAAAGAGTTTGGCAAGAATGAAAGGTAGTTGTCCAAAACTCGTTCTTTTCCAATAGAATAACCATGGAAAAGGCAGGAGAGTGGTAAAGTACTGTTTTCTCTAAGTCTGAAGGCTGCCCACACTGTGCCTGCGTGCTGCAGCTTGCATCTTCGCCTTTGGGAAGCTGCCGCTCGCCGATTCTCCCGGAGGCGAAGAAGCGGCTTCTTCGCACACAGAGCATTGTGGCGAGCGCAGGGAGCTCCTGAGAGCGGTTTGTGCCGAAAGAAGCCCGGGACCGGCACTTAGCTTCGGAGAGCTGCGTATCTGCGTCTTCTGCGTGTCTTGCCGCTCTACACTCAGCCAAAAGCTTTTCCACCATATCTTGCAAGGAGAAACTCTGCCAGGAAAGAAAACATCCAAAATCTTGTTCTAAAGCTTGCACGGGGGTCTGCAAAGAGTTTGGCAAGAATGAAAGGTAGTTGTCCAAAACTCGTTCTTTTCCAATAGAATAACCATGGAAAAGGCAGGAGAGTGGTAAAGTACTGTTTTCTCTAAGTCTGAAGGCTGCCCACACTGTGCCTGCGTGCTGCAGCTTGCATCTTCGCCTTTGGGAAGCTGCCGCTCGCCGATTCTCCCGGAGGCGAAGAAGCGGCTTCTTCGCACACAGAGCATTGTGGCGAGCGCAGGGAGCTCCTGAGAGCGGTTTGTGCCGAAAGAAGCCCGGGACCGGCACTTAGCTTCGGAGAGCTGCGTATCTGCGTCTTCTGCGTGTCTTGCCGCTCTACACTCAGCAAAAAGCTTTTCCACCATATCTTGCAAGGAGAAACTCTGCCAGGAAAGAAAACATCCAAAATCTTGTTCTAAAGCTTGCACGGGGGTCTGCAAAGAGTTTGGCAAGAATGAAAGGTAGTTGTCCAAAACTCGTTCTTTTCCAATAGAATAACCATGGAAAAGGCAGGAGAGTGGTAAAGTACTGTTTTCTCGAAGTCTGAATGCTGCCCACACTGTGCCTGTGTGCTGCAGCTTGCATCTTCGCCTTTGGCAAGCTGCCGCTCGCCGATTCTCCCGCAGGCGAAGAAGCGGCTTCTTCGCACACAGAGCATTGTGGCGAGCGCAGGGAGCTCCTGAGAGCGGTTTGTGCCGAAAGAAGCCCGGGACCGGCACTTAGCTTCGGAGAGCTGCGTATCTGCGTCTTCTGCGTGTCTTGCCGCTCTACACTCAGCAAAAAGCTTTTCCACCATATCTTGCAAGGAGAAACTCTGCCAGGAAAGAAAACATCCAAAATCTTGTTCTAAAGCTTGCACGGGGGTCTGCAAAGAGTTTGGCAAGAATGAAAGGTAGTTGTCCAAAACTCCTTCTTTTCCAATAGAATAACCATGGATAAGGCAGGAGAGTGGTAAAGTACTGTTTTATCTAAGTCTGAATGCTGCCCACACTGTGCCTGTGTGCTGCAGCTTGCATCGTTGCCTTTGGGAAGCTGCCGCTCGCCGATTCTCCCGCAGGCGAAGAAGCGGCTTCTTCGCACACAGAGCATTGTGGCGAGCGCAGGGAGCTGCTGAGAGCGGTTTGTGCCGAAAGAAGCCCGGGACCGGCACTTAGCTTCGGAGAGCTGCGTATCTGCGTCTTCTGTGTGTCTTGCCGCTCTACACTCAGCAAAAAGCTTTTCCACCATATCTTGCAAGGAGAAACTCTGCCAGGGAAGAAAACATCCAAAATCTTGTTCTAAAGCTTGCACGGGGGTCTGCAAAGAGTTTGGCAAGAATGAAAGGTAGTTGTCCAAAACTCGTTCTTTTCCAATAGAATAACCATGGAAAAGGCAGGAGAGTGGTAAAGTACTGTTTTCTCTAAGTCTGAAGGCTGCCCACACTGTGCCTGTGTGCTGCAGCTTGCATCTTCGCCTTTGGCAAGCTGCCGCTCGCCGATTCTCCCGGAGGCGAAGAAGCGGCTTCTTCGCACACAGAGCATTGTGGCGAGCGCAGGGAGCTCCTGAGAGCGGTTTGTGCCGAAAGAAGCCCGGGACCGGCACTTAGCTTCGGAGAGCTGCGTATCTGCGTCTTCTGCGTGTCTTGCCGCTCTACACTCAGCAAAAAGCTTTTCCACCATATCTTGCAAGGAGAAACTCTGCCAGGAAAGAAAACATCCAAAATCTTGTTCTAAAGCTTGCACGGGGGTCTGCAAAGAGTTTGGCAAGAATGAAAGGTAGTTGTCCAAAACTCGTTCTTTTCCAATAGAATAACCATGGAAAAGGCAGGAGAGTGGTAAAGTACTGTTTTCTCTAAGTCTGAATGCTGCCCACACTGTGCCTGTGTGCTGCAGCTTGCATCTTCGCCTTTGGGAAGCTGCCGCTCGCCGATTCTCCCGGAGGCGAAGAAGCGGCTTCTTCGCACACAGAGCATTGTGGCGAGCGCAGGGAGCTCCTGAGAGCGGTTTGTGCCGAAAGAAGCCCGGGACCGGCACTTAGCTTCGGAGAGCTGCGTATCCGCGTCTTCTGCGTGTCTTGCCGCTCTACACTCAGCCAAAAGCTTTTCCACCATATCTTGCAAGGAGAAACTCTGCCAGGAAAGAAAACATCCAAAATCTTGTTCTAAAGCTTGCACGGGGGTCTGCAAAGAGTTTGGCAAGAATGAAAGGTAGTTGTCCAAAACTCGTTCTTTTCCAATAGAATAACCATGGAAAAGGCAGGAGAGTGGTAAAGTACTGTTTTCTCTAAGTCTGAAGGCTGCCCACACTGTGCCTGCGTGCTGCAGCTTGCATCTTCGCCTTTGGGAAGCTGCCGCTCGCCGATTCTCCCGGAGGCGAAGAAGCGGCTTCTTCGCACACAGAGCATTGTGGCGAGCGCAGGGAGCTCCTGAGAGCGGTTTGTGCCGAAAGAAGCCCGGGACCGGCACTTAGCTTCGGAGAGCTGCGTATCTGCGTCTTCTGCGTGTCTTGCCGCTCTACACTCAGCAAAAAGCTTTTCCACCATATCTTGCAAGGAGAAACTCTGCCAGGAAAGAAAACATCCAAAATCTTGTTCTAAAGCTTGCACGGGGGTCTGCAAAGAGTTTGGCAAGAATGAAAGGTAGTTGTCCAAAACTCGTTCTTTTCCAATAGAATAACCATGGAAAAGGCAGGAGAGTGGTAAAGTACTGTTTTCTCTAAGTCTGAAGGCTGCCCACACTGTGCCTGTGTGCTGCAGCTTGCATCTTCGCCTTTGGGAAGCTGCCGCTCGCCGATTCTCCCGCAGGCGAAGAAGCGGCTTCTTCGCACACAGAGCATTGTGGCGAGCGCAGGGAGCTCCTGAGAGCGGTTTGTGCCGAAAGAAGCCCGGGACCGGCACTTAGCTTCGGAGAGCTGCGTATCTGCGTCTTCTGCGTGTCTTGCCGCTCTACACTCAGCAAAAAGCTTTTCCACCATATCTTGCAAGGAGAAACTCTGCCAGGAAAGAAAACATCCAAAATCTTGTTCTAAAGCTTGCACGGGGGTCTGCAAAGAGTTTGGCAAGAATGAAAGGTAGTTGTCCAAAACTCGTTCTTTTCCAATAGAATAACCATGGAAAAGGCAGGAGAGTGGTAAAGTACTGTTTTCTCTAAGTCTGAAGGCTGCCCACACTGTGCCTGTGTGCTGCAGCTTGCATCTTCGCCTTTGGCAAGCTGCCGCTCGCCGATTCTCCCGGAGGCGAAGAAGCGGCTTCTTCGCACACAGAGCATTGTGGCGAGCGCAGGGAGCTCCTGAGAGCGGTTTGTGCCGAAAGAAGCCCGGGACCGGCACTTAGCTTCGGAGAGCTGCGTATCTGCGTCTTCTGCGTGTCTTGCCGCTCTACACTCAGCCAAAAGCTTTTCCACCATATCTTGCAAGGAGAAACTCTGCCAGGAAAGAAAACATCCAAAATCTTGTTCTAAAGCTTGCACGGGGGTCTGCAAAGAGTTTGGCAAGAATTAAAGGTAGTTGTCCAAAACTCGTTCTTTTCCAATAGAATAACCATGGAAAAGGCAGGAGAGTGGTAAAGTACTGTTTTCTCTAAGTCTGAAGGCTGCCCACACTGTGCCTGCGTGCTGCAGCTTGCATCTTCGCCTTTGGGAAGCTGCCGCTCGCCGATTCTCCCGGAGGCGAAGAAGCGGCTTCTTCGCACACAGAGCATTGTGGCGAGCGCAGGGAGCTCCTGAGAGCGGTTTGTGCCGAAAGAAGCCCGGGACCGGCACTTAGCTTCGGAGAGCTGCGTATCTGCGTCTTCTGCGTGTCTTGCCGCTCTACACTCAGCAAAAAGCTTTTCCACCATATCTTGCAAGGAGAAACTCTGCCAGGAAAGAAAACATCCAAAATCTTGTTCTAAAGCTTGCACGGGGGTCTGCAAAGAGTTTGGCAAGAATGAAAGGTAGTTGTCCAAAACTCGTTCTTTTCCAATAGAATAACCATGGAAAAGGCAGGAGAGTGGTAAAGTACTGTTTTCTCTAAGTCTGAATGCTGCCCACACTGTGCCTGTGTGCTGCAGCTTGCATCTTCGCCTTTGGGAAGCTGCCGCTCGCCGATTCTCCCGCAGGCGAAGAAGCGGCTTCTTCGCACACAGAGCATTGTGGCGAGCGCAGGGAGCTCCTGAGAGCGGTTTGTGCCGAAAGAAGCCCGGGACCGGCACTTAGCTTCGGAGAGCTGCGTATCCGCGTCTTCTGCGTGTCTTGCCGCTCTACACTCAGCCAAAAGCTTTTCCACCATATCTTGCAAGGAGAAACTCTGCCAGGAAAGAAAACATCCAAAATCTTGTTCTAAAGCTTGCACGGGGGTCTGCAAAGAGTTTGGCAAGAATGAAAGGTAGTTGTCCAAAACTCGTTCTTTTCCAATAGAATAACCATGGAAAAGGCAGGAGAGTGGTAAAGTACTGTTTTCTCTAAGTCTGAAGGCTGCCCACACTGTGCCTGCGTGCTGCAGCTTGCATCTTCGCCTTTGGGAAGCTGCCGCTCGCCGATTCTCCCGGAGGCGAAGAAGCGGCTTCTTCGCACACAGAGCATTGTGGCGAGCGCAGGGAGCTCCTGAGAGCGGTTTGTGCCGAAAGAAGCCCGGGACCGGCACTTAGCTTCGGAGAGCTGCGTATCTGCGTCTTCTGCGTGTCTTGCCGCTCTACACTCAGCAAAAAGCTTTTCCACCATATCTTGCAAGGAGAAACTCTGCCAGGAAAGAAAACATCCAAAATCTTGTTCTAAAGCTTGCACGGGGGTCTGCAAAGAGTTTGGCAAGAATGAAAGGTAGTTGTCCAAAACTCGTTCTTTTCCAATAGAATAACCATGGAAAAGGCAGGAGAGTGGTAAAGTACTGTTTTCTCTAAGTCTGAAGGCTGCCCACACTGTGCCTGTGTGCTGCAGCTTGCATCTTCGCCTTTGGGAAGCTGCCGCTCGCCGATTCTCCCGCAGGCGAAGAAGCGGCTTCTTCGCACACAGAGCATTGTGGCGAGCGCAGGGAGCTCCTGAGAGCGGTTTGTGCCGAAAGAAGCCCGGGACCGGCACTTAGCTTCGGAGAGCTGCGTATCTGCGTCTTCTGCGTGTCTTGCCGCTCTACACTCAGCAAAAAGCTTTTCCACCATATCTTGCAAGGAGAAACTCTGCCAGGAAAGAAAACATCCAAAATCTTGTTCTAAAGCTTGCACGGGGGTCTGCAAAGAGTTTGGCAAGAATGAAAGGTAGTTGTCCAAAACTCGTTCTTTTCCAATAGAATAACCATGGAAAAGGCAGGAGAGTGGTAAAGTACTGTTTTCTCGAAGTCTGAATGCTGCCCACACTGTGCCTGTGTGCTGCAGCTTGCATCTTCGCCTTTGGCAAGCTGCCGCTCGCCGATTCTCCCGCAGGCGAAGAAGCGGCTTCTTCGCACACAGAGCATTGTGGCGAGCGCAGGGAGCTCCTGAGAGCGGTTTGTGCCGAAAGAAGCCCGGGACCGGCACTTAGCTTCGGAGAGCTGCGTATCTGCGTCTTCTGCGTGTCTTGCCGCTCTACACTCAGCAAAAAGCTTTTTCACCATATCTTGCAAGGAGAAACTCTGCCAGGGAAGAAAACATCCAAAATCTTGTTCTAAAGCTTGCACGGGGGTCTGCAAAGAGTTTGGCAAGAATGAAAGGTAGTTGTCCAAAACTCGTTCTTTTCCAATAGAATAACCATGGATAAGGCAGGAGAGTGGTAAAGTACTGTTTTCTCTAAGTCTGAATGCTGCCCACACTGTGCCTGTGTGCTGCAGCTTGCATCTTCGCCTTTGGGAAGCTGCCGCTCGCCGATTCTCCCGGAGGCGAAGAAGCGGCTTCTTCGCACACAGAGCATTGTGGCGAGCGCGGGGAGCTCCTGAGAGCGGTTTGTGCCGAAAGAAGCCCGGGACCGGCACTTAGCTTCGGAGAGCTGCGTATCTGCGTCTTCTGCGTGTCTTGCTGCTCTACACTCAGCCAAAAGCTTTTCCACCATATCTTGCAAGGAGAAACTCTGCCAGGAAAGAAAACATCCAAAATCTTGTTCTAAAGCTTGCACGGGGGTCTGCAAAGAGTTTGGCAAGAATGAAAGGTAGTTGTCCAAAACTCGTTCTTTTCCAATAGAATAACCATGGAAAAGGCAGGAGAGTGGTAAAGTACTGTTTTCTCTAAGTCTGAAGGCTGCCCACACTGTGCCTGCGTGCTGCAGCTTGCATCTTCGCCTTTGGGAAGCTGCCGCTCGCCGATTCTCCCGGAGGCGAAGAAGCGGCTTCTTCGCACACAGAGCATTGTGGCGAGCGCAGGGAGCTCCTGAGAGCGGTTTGTGCCGAAAGAAGCCCGGGACCGGCACTTAGCTTCGGAGAGCTGCGTATCTGCGTCTTCTGCGTGTCTTGCCGCTCTACACTCAGCAAAAAGCTTTTCCACCATATCTTGCAAGGAGAAACTCTGCCAGGAAAGAAAACATCCAAAATCTTGTTCTAAAGCTTGCACGGGGGTCTGCAAAGAGTTTGGCAAGAATGAAAGGTAGTTGTCCAAAACTCGTTCTTTTCCAATAGAATAACCATGGAAAAGGCAGGAGAGTGGTAAAGTACTGTTTTCTCTAAGTCTGAAGGCTGCCCACACTGTGCCTGCGTGCTGCAGCTTGCATCTTCGCCTTTGGGAAGCTGCCGCTCGCCGATTCTCCCGGAGGCGAAGAAGCGGCTTCTTCGCACACAGAGCATTGTGGCGAGCGCAGGGAGCTCCTGAGAGCGGTTTGTGCCGAAAGAAGCCCGGGACCGGCACTTAGCTTCGGAGAGCTGCGTATCTGCGTCTTCTGCGTGTCTTGCCGCTCTACACTCAGCAAAAAGCTTTTCCACCATATCTTGCAAGGAGAAACTCTGCCAGGAAAGAAAACATCCAAAATCTTGTTCTAAAGCTTGCACGGGGGTCTGCAAAGAGTTTGGCAAGAATGAAAGGTAGTTGTCCAAAACTCGTTCTTTTCCAATAGAATAACCATGGAAAAGGCAGGAGAGTGGTAAAGTACTGTTTTCTCGAAGTCTGAATGCTGCCCACACTGTGCCTGTGTGCTGCAGCTTGCATCTTCGCCTTTGGCAAGCTGCCGCTCGCCGATTCTCCCGCAGGCGAAGAAGCGGCTTCTTCGCACACAGAGCATTGTGGCGAGCGCAGGGAGCTCCTGAGAGCGGTTTGTGCCGAAAGAAGCCCGGGACCGGCACTTAGCTTCGGAGAGCTGCGTATCTGCGTCTTCTGCGTGTCTTGCCGCTCTACACTCAGCAAAAAGCTTTTCCACCATATCTTGCAAGGAGAAACTCTGCCAGGAAAGAAAACATCCAAAATCTTGTTCTAAAGCTTGCACGGGGGTCTGCAAAGAGTTTGGCAAGAATGAAAGGTAGTTGTCCAAAACTCCTTCTTTTCCAATAGAATAACCATGGATAAGGCAGGAGAGTGGTAAAGTACTGTTTTATCTAAGTCTGAATGCTGCCCACACTGTGCCTGTGTGCTGCAGCTTGCATCGTTGCCTTTGGGAAGCTGCCGCTCGCCGATTCTCCCGCAGGCGAAGAAGCGGCTTCTTCGCACACAGAGCATTGTGGCGAGCGCAGGGAGCTGCTGAGAGCGGTTTGTGCCGAAAGAAGCCCGGGACCGGCACTTAGCTTCGGAGAGCTGCGTATCTGCGTCTTCTGTGTGTCTTGCCGCTCTACACTCAGCAAAAAGCTTTTCCACCATATCTTGCAAGGAGAAACTCTGCCAGGGAAGAAAACATCCAAAATCTTGTTCTAAAGCTTGCACGGGGGTCTGCAAAGAGTTTGGCAAGAATGAAAGGTAGTTGTCCAAAACTCGTTCTTTTCCAATAGAATAACCATGGAAAAGGCAGGAGAGTGGTAAAGTACTGTTTTCTCTAAGTCTGAAGGCTGCCCACACTGTGCCTGTGTGCTGCAGCTTGCATCTTCGCCTTTGGCAAGCTGCCGCTCGCCGATTCTCCCGGAGGCGAAGAAGCGGCTTCTTCGCACACAGAGCATTGTGGCGAGCGCAGGGAGCTCCTGAGAGCGGTTTGTGCCGAAAGAAGCCCGGGACCGGCACTTAGCTTCGGAGAGCTGCGTATCTGCGTCTTCTGCGTGTCTTGCCGCTCTACACTCAGCCAAAAGCTTTTCCACCATATCTTGCAAGGAGAAACTCTGCCAGGAAAGAAAACATCCAAAATCTTGTTCTAAAGCTTGCACGGGGGTCTGCAAAGAGTTTGGCAAGAATGAAAGGTAGTTGTCCAAAACTCGTTCTTTTCCAATAGAATAACCATGGAAAAGGCAGGAGAGTGGTAAAGTACTGTTTTCTCTAAGTCTGAAGGCTGCCCACACTGTGCCTGTGTGCTGCAGCTTGCATCTTCGCCTTTGGCAAGCTGCCGCTCGCCGATTCTCCCGGAGGCGAAGAAGCGGCTTCTTCGCACACAGAGCATTGTGGCGAGCGCAGGGAGCTCCTGAGAGCGGTTTGTGCCGAAAGAAGCCCGGGACCGGCACTTAGCTTCGGAGAGCTGCGTATCTGCGTCTTCTGCGTGTCTTGCCGCTCTACACTCAGCCAAAAGCTTTTCCACCATATCTTGCAAGGAGAAACTCTGCCAGGAAAGAAAACATCCAAAATCTTGTTCTAAAGCTTGCACGGGGGTCTGCAAAGAGTTTGGCAAGAATGAAAGGTAGTTGTCCAAAACTCGTTCTTTTCCAATAGAATAACCATGGAAAAGGCAGGAGAGTGGTAAAGTACTGTTTTCTCTAAGTCTGAAGGCTGCCCACACTGTGCCTGCGTGCTGCAGCTTGCATCTTCGCCTTTGGGAAGCTGCCGCTCGCCGATTCTCCCGGAGGCGAAGAAGCGGCTTCTTCGCACACAGAGCATTGTGACGAGCGCAGGGAGCTCCTGAGAGCGGTTTGTGCCGAAAGAAGCCCGGGACCGGCACTTAGCTTCGGAGAGCTGCGTATCTGCGTCTTCTGCGTGTCTTGCCGCTCTACACTCAGCAAAAAGCTTTTCCACCATATCTTGCAAGGAGAAACTCTGCCAGGAAAGAAAACATCCAAAATCTTGTTCTAAAGCTTGCACGGGGGTCTGCAAAGAGTTTGGCAAGAATGAAAGGTAGTTGTCCAAAACTCGTTCTTTTCCAATAGAATAACCATGGAAAAGGCAGGAGAGTGGTAAAGTACTGTTTTCTCTAAGTCTGAATGCTGCCCACACTGTGCCTGTGTGCTGCAGCTTGCATCTTCGCCTTTGGGAAGCTGCCGCTCGCCGATTCTCCCGCAGGCGAAGAAGCGGCTTCTTCGCACACAGAGCATTGTGGCGAGCGCAGGGAGCTCCTGAGAGCGGTTTGTGCCGAAAGAAGCCCGGGACCGGCACTTAGCTTCGGAGAGCTGCGTATCCGCGTCTTCTGCGTGTCTTGCCGCTCTACACTCAGCCAAAAGCTTTTCCACCATATCTTGCAAGGAGAAACTCTGCCAGGAAAGAAAACATCCAAAATCTTGTTCTAAAGCTTGCACGGGGGTCTGCAAAGAGTTTGGCAAGAATGAAAGGTAGTTGTCCAAAACTCGTTCTTTTCCAATAGAATAACCATGGAAAAGGCAGGAGAGTGGTAAAGTACTGTTTTCTCTAAGTCTGAAGGCTGCCCACACTGTTCCTGCGTGCTGCAGCTTGCATCTTCGCCTTTGGGAAGCTGCCGCTCGCCGATTCTCCCGGAGGCGAAGAAGCGGCTTCTTCGCACACAGAGCATTGTGGCGAGCGCAGGGAGCTCCTGAGAGCGGTTTGTGCCGAAAGAAGCCCGGGACCGGCACTTAGCTTCGGAGAGCTGCGTATCTGCGTCTTCTGCGTGTCTTGCCGCTCTACACTCAGCAAAAAGCTTTTCCACCATATCTTGCAAGGAGAAACTCTGCCAGGAAAGAAAACATCCAAAATCTTGTTCTAAAGCTTGCACGGGGGTCTGCAAAGAGTTTGGCAAGAATGAAAGGTAGTTGTCCAAAACTCGTTCTTTTCCAATAGAATAACCATGGAAAAGGCAGGAGAGTGGTAAAGTACTGTTTTCTCTAAGTCTGAAGGCTGCCCACACTGTGCCTGTGTGCTGCAGCTTGCATCTTCGCCTTTGGGAAGCTGCCGCTCGCCGATTCTCCCGCAGGCGAAGAAGCGGCTTCTTCGCACACAGAGCATTGTGGCGAGCGCAGGGAGCTCCTGAGAGCGGTTTGTGCCGAAAGAAGCCCGGGACCGGCACTTAGCTTCGGAGAGCTGCGTATCTGCGTCTTCTGCGTGTCTTGCCGCTCTACACTCAGCAAAAAGCTTTTCCACCATATCTTGCAAGGAGAAACTCTGCCAGGAAAGAAAACATCCAAAATCTTGTTCTAAAGCTTGCACGGGGGTCTGCAAAGAGTTTGGCAAGAATGAAAGGTAGTTGTCCAAAACTTGTTCTTTTCCAATAGAATAACCATGGAAAAGGCAGGAGAGTGGTAAAGTACTGTTTTCTCGAAGTCTGAATGCTGCCCACACTGTGCCTGTGTGCTGCAGCTTGCATCTTCGCCTTTGGCAAGCTGCCGCTCGCCGATTCTCCCGCAGGCGAAGAAGCGGCTTCTTCGCACACAGAGCATTGTGGCGAGCGCAGGGAGCTCCTGAGAGCGGTTTGTGCCGAAAGAAGCCCGGGACCGGCACTTAGCTTCGGAGAGCTGCGTATCTGCGTCTTCTGCGTGTCTTGCCGCTCTACACTCAGCAAAAAGCTTTTCCACCATATCTTGCAAGGAGAAACTCTGCCAGGAAAGAAAACATCCAAAATCTTGTTCTAAAGCTTGCACGGGGGTCTGCAAAGAGTTTGGCAAGAATGAAAGGTAGTTGTCCAAAACTCCTTCTTTTCCAATAGAATAACCATGGATAAGGCAGGAGAGTGGTAAAGTACTGTTTTATCTAAGTCTGAATGCTGCCCACACTGTGCCTGTGTGCTGCAGCTTGCATCGTTGCCTTTGGGAAGCTGCCGCTCGCCGATTCTCCCGCAGGCGAAGAAGCGGCTTCTTCGCACACAGAGCATTGTGGCGAGCGCAGGGAGCTGCTGAGAGCGGTTTGTGCCGAAAGAAGCCCGGGACCGGCACTTAGCTTCGGAGAGCTGCGTATCTGCGTCTTCTGTGTGTCTTGCCGCTCTACACTCAGCAAAAAGCTTTTCCACCATATCTTGCAAGGAGAAACTCTGCCAGGGAAGAAAACATCCAAAATCTTGTTCTAAAGCTTGCACGGGGGTCTGCAAAGAGTTTGGCAAGAATGAAAGGTAGTTGTCCAAAACTCGTTCTTTTCCAATAGAATAACCATGGAAAAGGCAGGAGAGTGGTAAAGTACTGTTTTCTCTAAGTCTGAAGGCTGCCCACACTGTGCCTGTGTGCTGCAGCTTGCATCTTCGCCTTTGGGAAGCTGCCGCTCGCCGATTCTCCCGGAGGCGAAGAAGCGGCTTCTTCGCACACAGAGCATTGTGGCGAGCGCAGGGAGCTCCTGAGAGCGGTTTGTGCCGAAAGAAGCCCGGGACCGGCACTTAGCTTCGGAGAGCTGCGTATCTGCGTCTTCTGCGTGTCTTGCCGCTCTACACTCAGCCAAAAGCTTTTCCACCATATCTTGCAAGGAGAAACTCTGCCAGGAAAGAAAACATCCAAAATCTTGTTCTAAAGCTTGCACGGGGGTCTGCAAAGAGTTTGGCAAGAATGAAAGGTAGTTGTCCAAAACTCGTTCTTTTCCAATAGAATAACCATGGAAAAGGCAGGAGAGTGGTAAAGTACTGTTTTCTCTAAGTCTGAAGGCTGCCCACACTGTGCCTGTGTGCTGCAGCTTGCATCTTCGCCTTTGGCAAGCTGCCGCTCGCCGATTCTCCCGGAGGCGAAGAAGCGGCTTCTTCGCACACAGAGCATTGTGGCGAGCGCAGGGAGCTCCTGAGAGCGGTTTGTGCCGAAAGAAGCCCGGGACCGGCACTTAGCTTCGGAGAGCTGCGTATCTGCGTCTTCTGCGTGTCTTGCCGCTCTACACTCAGCCAAAAGCTTTTCCACCATATCTTGCAAGGAGAAACTCTGCCAGGAAAGAAAACATCCAAAATCTTGTTCTAAAGCTTGCACGGGGGTCTGCAAAGAGTTTGGCAAGAATGAAAGGTAGTTGTCCAAAACTCGTTCTTTTCCAATAGAATAACCATGGAAAAGGCAGGAGAGTGGTAAAGTACTGTTTTCTCTAAGTCTGAAGGCTGCCCACACTGTGCCTGCGTGCTGCAGCTTGCATCTTCGCCTTTGGGAAGCTGCCGCTCGCCGATTCTCCCGGAGGCGAAGAAGCGGCTTCTTCGCACACAGAGCATTGTGGCGAGCGCAGGGAGCTCCTGAGAGCGGTTTGTGCCGAAAGAAGCCCGGGACCGGCACTTAGCTTCGGAGAGCTGCGTATCTGCGTCTTCTGCGTGTCTTGCCGCTCTACACTCAGCAAAAAGCTTTTCCACCATATCTTGCAAGGAGAAACTCTGCCAGGAAAGAAAACATCCAAAATCTTGTTCTAAAGCTTGCACGGGGGTCTGCAAAGAGTTTGGCAAGAATGAAAGGTAGTTGTCCAAAACTCGTTCTTTTCCAATAGAATAACCATGGAAAAGGCAGGAGAGTGGTAAAGTACTGTTTTCTCTAAGTCTGAATGCTGCCCACACTGTGCCTGTGTGCTGCAGCTTGCATCTTCGCCTTTGGGAAGCTGCCGCTCGCCGATTCTCCCGCAGGCGAAGAAGCGGCTTCTTCGCACACAGAGCATTGTGGCGAGCGCAGGGAGCTCCTGAGAGCGGTTTGTGCCGAAAGAAGCCCGGGACCGGCACTTAGCTTCGGAGAGCTGCGTATCCGCGTCTTCTGCGTGTCTTGCCGCTCTACACTCAGCCAAAAGCTTTTCCACCATATCTTGCAAGGAGAAACTCTGCCAGGAAAGAAAACATCCAAAATCTTGTTCTAAAGCTTGCACGGGGGTCTGCAAAGAGTTTGGCAAGAATGAAAGGTAGTTGTCCAAAACTCGTTCTTTTCCAATAGAATAACCATGGAAAAGGCAGGAGAGTGGTAAAGTACTGTTTTCTCTAAGTCTGAATGCTGCCCACACTGTGCCTGTGTGCTGCAGCTTGCATCTTCGCCTTTGGGAAGCTGCCGCTCGCCGATTCTCCCGGAGGCGAAGAAGCGGCTTCTTCGCACACAGAGCATTGTGGCGAGGGCAGGGAGCTCCTGAGAGCGGTTTGTGCCGAAAGAAGCCCGGGACCGGCACTTAGCTTCGGAGAGCTGCGTATCTGCGTCTTCTGCGTGTCTTGCCGCTCTACACTCAGCCAAAAGCTTTTCCACCATATCTTGCAAGGAGAAACTCTGCCAGGAAAGAAAACATCCAAAATCTTGTTCTAAAGCTTGCACGGGGGTCTGCAAAGAGTTTGGCAAGAATGAAAGGTAGTTGTCCAAAACTCGTTCTTTTCCAATAGAATAACCATGGATAAGGCAGGAGAGTGGTAAAGTACTGTTTTCTCTAAGTCTGAATGCTGCCCACACTGTGCCTGTGTGCTGCAGCTTGCATCTTCGCCTTTGGCAAGCTGCCGCTCGCCGATTCTCCCGGAGGCGAAGAAGCGGCTTCTTCGCACACAGAGCATTGTGGCGAGCGCAGGGAGCTCCTGAGAGCGGTTTGTGCCGAAAGAAGCCCGGGACCGGCACTTAGCTTCGGAGAGCTGCGTATCTGCGTCTTCTGCGTGTCTTGCCGCTCTACACTCAGCCAAAAGCTTTTCCACCATATCTTGCAAGGAGAAACTCTGCCAGGAAAGAAAACATCCAAAATCTTGTTCTAAAGCTTGCACGGGGGTCTGCAAAGAGTTTGGCAAGAATGAAAGGTAGTTGTCCAAAACTCGTTCTTTTCCAATAGAATAACCATGGAAAAGGCAGGAGAGTGGTAAAGTACTGTTTTCTCTAAGTCTGAAGGCTGCCCACACTGTGCCTGTGTGCTGCAGCTTGCATCTTCGCCTTTGGCAAGCTGCCGCTCGCCGATTCTCCCGCAGGCGAAGAAGCGGCTTCTTCGCACACAGAGCATTGTGGCGAGCGCAGGGAGCTCCTGAGAGCGGTTTGTGCCGAAAGAAGCCCGGGACCGGCACTTAGCTTCGGAGAGCTGCGTATCTGCGTCTTCTGCGTGTCTTGCCGCTCTACACTCAGCAAAAAGCTTTTCCACCATATCTTGCAAGGAGAAACTCTGCCAGGAAAGAAAACATCCAAAATCTTGTTCTAAAGCTTGCACGGGGGTCTGCAAAGAGTTTGGCAAGAATGAAAGGTAGTTGTCCAAAACTCCTTCTTTTCCAATAGAATAACCATGGATAAGGCAGGAGAGTGGTAAAGTACTGTTTTCTCTAAGTCTGAATGCTGCCCACACTGTGCCTGTGTGCTGCAGCTTGCATCGTTGCCTTTGGGAAGCTGCCGCTCGCCGATTCTCCCGCAGGCGAAGAAGCGGCTTCTTCGCACACAGAGCATTGTGGCGAGCGCAGGGAGCTGCTGAGAGCGGTTTGTGCCGAAAGAAGCCCGGGACCGGCACTTAGCTTCGGAGAGCTGCGTATCTGCGTCTTCTGTGTGTCTTGCCGCTCTACACTCAGCAAAAAGCTTTTCCACCATATCTTGCAAGGAGAAACTCTGCCAGGGAAGAAAACATCCAAAATCTTGTTCTAAAGCTTGCACGGGGGTCTGCAAAGAGTTTGGCAAGAATGAAAGGTAGTTGTCCAAAACTCGTTCTTTTCCAATAGAATAACCATGGAAAAGGCAGGAGAGTGGTAAAGTACTGTTTTCTCTAAGTCTGAAGGCTGCCCACACTGTGCCTGTGTGCTGCAGCTTGCATCTTCGCCTTTGGGAAGCTGCCGCTCGCCGATTCTCCCGGAGGCGAAGAAGCGGCTTCTTCGCACACAGAGCATTGTGGCGAGCGCAGGGAGCTCCTGAGAGCGGTTTGTGCCGAAAGAAGCCCGGGACCGGCACTTAGCTTCGGAGAGCTGCGTATCTGCGTCTTCTGCGTGTCTTGCCGCTCTACACTCAGCCAAAAGCTTTTCCACCATATCTTGCAAGGAGAAACTCTGCCAGGAAAGAAAACATCCAAAATCTTGTTCTAAAGCTTGCACGGGGGTCTGCAAAGAGTTTGGCAAGAATGAAAGGTAGTTGTCCAAAACTCGTTCTTTTCCAATAGAATAACCATGGAAAAGGCAGGAGAGTGGTAAAGTACTGTTTTCTCTAAGTCTGAAGGCTGCCCACACTGTGCCTGTGTGCTGCAGCTTGCATCTTCGCCTTTGGCAAGCTGCCGCTCGCCGATTCTCCCGGAGGCGAAGAAGCGGCTTCTTCGCACACAGAGCATTGTGGCGAGCGCAGGGAGCTCCTGAGAGCGGTTTGTGCCGAAAGAAGCCCGGGACCGGCACTTAGCTTCGGAGAGCTGCGTATCTGCGTCTTCTGCGTGTCTTGCCGCTCTACACTCAGCCAAAAGCTTTTCCACCATATCTTGCAAGGAGAAACTCTGCCAGGAAAGAAAACATCCAAAATCTTGTTCTAAAGCTTGCACGGGGGTCTGCAAAGAGTTTGGCAAGAATGAAAGGTAGTTGTCCAAAACTCGTTCTTTTCCAATAGAATAACCATGGAAAAGGCAGGAGAGTGGTAAAGTACTGTTTTCTCTAAGTCTGAAGGCTGCCCACACTGTGCCTGCGTGCTGCAGCTTGCATCTTCGCCTTTGGGAAGCTGCCGCTCGCCGATTCTCCCGGAGGCGAAGAAGCGGCTTCTTCGCACACAGAGCATTGTGGCGAGCGCAGGGAGCTGCTGAGAGCGGTTTGTGCCGAAAGAAGCCCGGGACCGGCACTTAGCTTCGGAGAGCTGCGTATCTGCGTCTTCTGCGTGTCTTGCCGCTCTACACTCAGCAAAAAGCTTTTCCACCATATCTTGCAAGGAGAAACTCTGCCAGGAAAGAAAACATCCAAAATCTTGTTCTAAAGCTTGCACGGGGGTCTGCAAAGAGTTTGGCAAGAATGAAAGGTAGTTGTCCAAAACTCGTTCTTTTCCAATAGAATAACCATGGAAAAGGCAGGAGAGTGGTAAAGTACTGTTTTCTCTAAGTCTGAATGCTGCCCACACTGTGCCTGTGTGCTGCAGCTTGCATCTTCGCCTTTGGGAAGCTGCCGCTCGCCGATTCTCCCGCAGGCGAAGAAGCGGCTTCTTCGCACACAGAGCATTGTGGCGAGCGCAGGGAGCTCCTGAGAGCGGTTTGTGCCGAAAGAAGCCCGGGACCGGCACTTAGCTTCGGAGAGCTGCGTATCCGCGTCTTCTGCGTGTCTTGCCGCTCTACACTCAGCCAAAAGCTTTTCCACCATATCTTGCAAGGAGAAACTCTGCCAGGAAAGAAAACATCCAAAATCTTGTTCTAAAGCTTGCACGGGGGTCTGCAAAGAGTTTGGCAAGAATGAAAGGTAGTTGTCCAAAACTCGTTCTTTTCCAATAGAATAACCATGGAAAAGGCAGGAGAGTGGTAAAGTACTGTTTTCTCTAAGTCTGAATGCTGCCCACACTGTGCCTGTGTGCTGCAGCTTGCATCTTCGCCTTTGGGAAGCTGCCGCTCGCCGATTCTCCCGGAGGCGAAGAAGCGGCTTCTTCGCACACAGAGCATTGTGGCGAGGGCAGGGAGCTCCTGAGAGCGGTTTGTGCCGAAAGAAGCCCGGGACCGGCACTTAGCTTCGGAGAGCTGCGTATCTGCGTCTTCTGCGTGTCTTGCCGCTCTACACTCAGCCAAAAGCTTTTCCACCATATCTTGCAAGGAGAAACTCTGCCAGGAAAGAAAACATCCAAAATCTTGTTCTAAAGCTTGCACGGGGGTCTGCAAAGAGTTTGGCAAGAATGAAAGGTAGTTGTCCAAAACTCGTTCTTTTCCAATAGAATAACCATGGATAAGGCAGGAGAGTGGTAAAGTACTGTTTTCTCTAAGTCTGAATGCTGCCCACACTGTGCCTGTGTGCTGCAGCTTGCATCTTCGCCTTTGGCAAGCTGCCGCTCGCCGATTCTCCCGGAGGCGAAGAAGCGGCTTCTTCGCACACAGAGCATTGTGGCGAGCGCAGGGAGCTCCTGAGAGCGGTTTGTGCCGAAAGAAGCCCGGGACCGGCACTTAGCTTCGGAGAGCTGCGTATCTGCGTCTTCTGCGTGTCTTGCCGCTCTACACTCAGCCAAAAGCTTTTCCACCATATCTTGCAAGGAGAAACTCTGCCAGGAAAGAAAACATCCAAAATCTTGTTCTAAAGCTTGCACGGGGGTCTGCAAAGAGTTTGGCAAGAATGAAAGGTAGTTGTCCAAAACTCGTTCTTTTCCAATAGAATAACCATGGATAAGGCAGGAGAGTGGTAAAGTACTGTTTTATCTAAGTCTGAATGCTGCCCACACTGTGCCTGTGTGCTGCAGCTTGCATCTTTGCCTTTGGGAAGCTGCCGCTCGCCGATTCTCCCGCAGGCGAAGAAGCGGCTTCTTCGCACACAGAGCATTGTGGCGAGCGCAGGGAGCTGCTGAGAGCGGTTTGTGCCGAAAGAAGCCCGGGACCGGCACTTAGCTTCGGAGAGCTGCGTATCTGCGTCTTCTGCGTGTCTTGCCGCTCTACACTCAGCAAAAAGCTTTTCCACCATATCTTGCAAGGAGAAACTCTGCCAGGAAAGAAAACATCCAAAATCTTGTTCTAAAGCTTGCACGGGGGTCTGCAAAGAGTTTGGCAAGAATGAAAGGTAGTTGTCCAAAACTCGTTCTTTTCCAATAGAATAACCATGGAAAAGGCAGGAGAGTGGTAAAGTACTGTTTTCTCTAAGTCTGAATGCTGCCCACACTGTGCCTGCGTGCTGCAGCTTGCATCTTCGCCTTTGGGAAGCTGCCGCTCGCCGATTCTCCCGGAGGCGAAGAAGCGGCTTCTTCGCACACAGAGCATTGTGGCGAGCGCAGGGAGCTCCTGAGAGCGGTTTGTGCCGAAAGAAGCCCGGGACCGGCACTTAGCTTCGGAGAGCTGCGTATCTGCGTCTTCTGCGTGTCTTGCCGCTCTACACTCAGCCAAAAGCTTTTCCACCATATCTTGCAAGGAGAAACTCTGCCAGGAAAGAAAACATCCAAAATCTTGTTCTAAAGCTTGCACGGGGGTCTGCAAAGAGTTTGGCAAGAATGAAAGGTAGTTGTCCAAAACTCGTTCTTTTCCAATAGAATAAACATGGATAAGGCAGGAGAGTGGTAAAGTACTGTTTTCTCTAAGTCTGAAGGCTGCCCACACTGTGCCTGTGTGCTGCAGCTGGCATCTTCGCCTTTGGGAAGCTGCCGCTCGCCGATTCTCCCGGAGGCGAAGAAGCGGCTTCTTCACACACAGAGCATTGTGGCGAGCGCAGGGAGCTCCTGAGAGCGGTTTGTGCCGAAAGAAGCCCAGGACCGGCACTTAGCTTCGGAGAGCTGCGTATCTGTGTCTTCTGCGTGTCTTGCCGCTCAACACTCAGCAAAAAGCTTTTTCACCATATCTTGCAAGGAGAAACTCTGCCAGGGAAGAAAACATCCAAAATCTTGTTCTAAAGCTTGCACGGGGGTCTGCAAAGAGTTTGGCAAGAATGAAAGGTAGTTGTCCAAAACTCGTTCTTTTCCAATAGAATAACCATGGAAAAGGCAGGAGAGTGGTAAAGTACTGTTTTCTCTAAGTCTGAAGGCTGCCCACACTGTGCCTGTGTGCTGCAGCTTGCATCTTCGCCTTTGGGAAGCTGCCGCTCGCCGATTCTCCCGGAGGCGAAGAAGCGGCTTCTTCGCACACAGAGCATTGTGGCGAGCACAGGGAGCTCCTGAGAGCGGTTTGTGCCGAAAGAAGCCCGGGACCGGCACTTAGCTTCGGAGAGCTGCGTATCTGCGTCTTCTGCGTGTCTTGCCGCTCTACACTCAGCCAAAAGCTTTTCCACCATATCTTGCAAGGAGAAACTCTGCCAGGAAAGAAAACATCCAAAATCTTGTTCTAAAGCTTGCACGGGGGTCTGCAAAGAGTTTGGCAAGAATGAAAGGTAGTTGTCCAAAACTCGTTCTTTTCCAATAGAATAACCATGGAAAAGGCAGGAGAGTGGTAAAGTACTGTTTTCTCTAAGTCTGAAGGCTGCCCACACTGTGCCTGCGTGCTGCAGCTTGCATCTTCGCCTTTGGGAAGCTGCCGCTCGCCGATTCTCCCGGAGGCGAAGAAGCGGCTTCTTCGCACACAGAGCATTGTGGCGAGCGCAGGGAGCTCCTGAGAGCGGTTTGTGCCGAAAGAAGCCCGGGACCGGCACTTAGCTTCGGAGAGCTGCGTATCTGCGTCTTCTGCGTGTCTTGCCGCTCTACACTCAGCAAAAAGCTTTTCCACCATATCTTGCAAGGAGAAACTCTGCCAGGAAAGAAAACATCCAAAATCTTGTTCTAAAGCTTGCACGGGGGTCTGCAAAGAGTTTGGCAAGAATGAAAGGTAGTTGTCCAAAACTCGTTCTTTTCCAATAGAATAACCATGGAAAAGGCAGGAGAGTGGTAAAGTACTGTTTTCTCTAAGTCTGAAGGCTGCCCACACTGTGCCTGTGTGCTGCAGCTTGCATCTTCGCCTTTGGGAAGCTGCCGCTCGCCGATTCTCCCGGAGGCGAAGAAGCGGCTTCTTCGCACACAGAGCATTGTGGCGAGCGCAGGGAGCTCCTGAGAGCGGTTTGTGCCGAAAGAAGCCCGGGACCGGCACTTAGCTTCGGAGAGCTGCGTATCTGCGTCTTCTGCGTGTCTTGCCGCTCTACACTCAGCCAAAAGCTTTTCCACCATATCTTGCAAGGAGAAACTCTGCCAGGAAAGAAAACATCCAAAATCTTGTTCTAAAGCTTGCACGGGGGTCTGCAAAGAGTTTGGCAAGAATGAAAGGTAGTTGTCCAAAACTCGTTCTTTTCCAATAGAATAACCATGGAAAAGGCAGGAGAGTGGTAAAGTACTGTTTTCTCTAAGTCTGAATGCTGCTCACACTGTGCCTGTGTGCTGCAGCTTGCATCTTCGCCTTTGGGAAGCTGCCGCTCGCCGATTCTCCCGGAGGCGAAGAAGCGGCTTCTTCGCACACAGAGCATTGTGGCGAGCACAGGGAGCTCCTGAGAGCGGTTTGTGCCGAAAGAAGCCCGGGACCGGCACTTAGCTTCGGAGAGCTGCGTATCTGCGTCTTCTGCGTGTCTTGCCGCTCTACACTCAGCAAAAAGCTTTTCCACCATATCTTGCAAGGAGAAACTCTGCCAGGAAAGAAAACATCCAAAATCTTGTTCTAAAGCTTGCACGGGGGTCTGCAAAGAGTTTGGCAAGAATGAAAGGTAGTTGTCCAAAACTCCTTCTTTTCCAATAGAATAACCATGGATAAGGCAGGAGAGTGGTAAAGTACTGTTTTATCTAAGTCTGAATGCTGCCCACACTGTGCCTGTGTGCTGCAGCTTGCATCTTTGCCTTTGGGAAGCTGCCGCTCGCCGATTCTCCCGCAGGCGAAGAAGCGGCTTCTTCGCACACAGAGCATTGTGGCGAGCGCAGTGAGCTGCTGAGAGCGGTTTGTGCCGAAAGAAGCCCGGGACCGGCACTTAGCTTCGGAGAGCTGCGTATCTGCGTCTTCTGCGTGTCTTGCCGCTCTACACTCAGCAAAAAGCTTTTCCACCATATCTTGCAAGGAGAAACTCTGCCAGGGAAGAAAACATCCAAAATCTTGTTCTAAAGCTTGCACGGGGGTCTGCAAAGAGTTTGGCAAGAATGAAAGGTAGTTGTCCAAAACTCGTCTTTTCCAATAGAATAACCATGGAAAAGGCAGGAGAGTGGTAAAGTACTGTTTTCTCTAAGTCTGAAGGCTGCCCACACTGTGCCTGTGTGCTGCAGCTTGCATCTTCGCCTTTGGGAAGCTGCCGCTCGCCGATTCTCCCGGAGGCGAAGAAGCGGCTTCTTCGCACACAGAGCATTGTGGCGAGCGCAGGGAGCTCCTGAGAGCGGTTTGTGCCGAAAGAAGCCCGGGACCGGCACTTAGCTTCGGAGAGCTGCGTATCTGCGTCTTCTGCGTGTCTTGCCGCTCTACACTCAGCCAAAAGCTTTTCCACCATATCTTGCAAGGAGAAACTCTGCCAGGAAAGAAAACATCCAAAATCTTGTTCTAAAGCTTGCACGGGGGTCTGCAAAGAGTTTGGCAAGAATGAAAGGTAGTTGTCCAAAACTCGTTCTTTTCCAATAGAATAACCATGGAAAAGGCAGGAGAGTGGTAAAGTACTGTTTTCTCTAAGTCTGAAGGCTGCCCACACTGTGCCTGCGTGCTGCAGCTTGCATCTTCGCCGTTGGGAAGCTGCCGCTCGCCGATTCTCCCGGAGGCGAAGAAGCGGCTTCTTCGCACACAGAGCATTGTGGCGAGCGCAGGGAGCTCCTGAGAGCGGTTTGTGCCGAAAGAAGCCCGGGACCGGCACTTAGCTTCGGAGAGCTGCGTATCTGCGTCTTCTGCGTGTCTTGCCGCTCTACACTCAGCCAAAAGCTTTTCCACCATATCTTGCAAGGAGAAACTCTGCCAGGAAAGAAAACATCCAAAATCTTGTTCTAAAGCTTGCACGGGGGTCTGCAAAGAGTTTGGCAAGAATGAAAGGTAGTTGTCCAAAACTCGTTCTTTTCCAATAGAATAACCATGGAAAAGGCAGGAGAGTGGTAAAGTACTGTTTTCTCTAAGTCTGAAGGCTGCCCACACTGTGCCTGTGTGCTGCAGCTTGCATCTTCGCCTTTGGCAAGCTGCCGCTCGCCGATTCTCCCGGAGGCGAAGAAGCGGCTTCTTCGCACACAGAGCATTGTGGCGAGCGCAGGGAGCTCCTGAGAGCGGTTTGTGCCGAAAGAAGCCCGGGACCGGCACTTAGCTTCGGAGAGCTGCGTATCTGCGTCTTCTGCGTGTCTTGCCGCTCTACACTCAGCCAAAAGCTTTTCCACCATATCTTGCAAGGAGAAACTCTGCCAGGAAAGAAAACATCCAAAATCTTGTTCTAAAGCTTGCACGGGGGTCTGCAAAGAGTTTGGCAAGAATGAAAGGTAGTTGTCCAAAACTCGTTCTTTTCCAATAGAATAACCATGGATAAGGCAGGAGAGTGGTAAAGTACTGTTTTCTCTAAGTCTGAATGCTGCCCACACTGTGCCTGTGTGCTGCAGCTTGCATCTTCGCCTTTGGCAAGCTGCCGCTCGCCGATTCTCCCGGAGGCGAAGAAGCGGCTTCTTCGCACACAGAGCATTGTGGCGAGCGCAGGGAGCTCCTGAGAGCGGTTTGTGCCGAAAGAAGCCCGGGACCGGCACTTAGCTTCGGAGAGCTGCGTATCTGCGTCTTCTGCGTGTCTTGCCGCTCTACACTCAGCAAAAAGCTTTTCCACCATATCTTGCAAGGAGAAACTCTGCCAGGAAAGAAAACATCCAAAATCTTGTTCTAAAGCTTGCACGGGGGTCTGCAAAGAGTTTGGCAAGAATGAAAGGTAGTTGTCCAAAACTCGTTCTTTTCCAATAGAATAACCATGGAAAAGGCAGGAGAGTGGTAAAGTACTGTTTTCTCTAAGTCTGAATGCTGCCCACACTGTGCCTGCGTGCTGCAGCTTGCATCTTCGCCTTTGGGAAGCTGCCGCTCGCCGATTCTCCCGCAGGCGAAGAAGCGGCTTCTTCGCACACAGAGCATTGTGGCGAGCGCAGGGAGCTCCTGAGAGCGGTTTGTGCCGAAAGAAGCCTGGGACCGGCACTTAGCTTCGGAGAGCTGCGTATCTGCGTCTTCTGCGTGTCTTGCCGCTCTACACTCAGCCAAAAGCTTTTCCACCATATCTTGCAAGGAGAAACTCTGCCAGGAAAGAAAACATCCAAAATCTTGTTCTAAAGCTTGCACGGGGGTCTGCAAAGAGTTTGGCAAGAATGAAAGGTAGTTGTCCAAAACTCGTTCTTTTCCAATAGAATAACCATGGAAAAGGCAGGAGAGTGGTAAAGTACTGTTTTCTCTAAGTCTGAAGGCTGCCCACACTGTGCCTGCGTGCTGCAGCTTGCATCTTCGCCGTTGGGAAGCTGCCGCTCGCCGATTCTCCCGGAGGCGAAGAAGCGGCTTCTTCGCACACAGAGCATTGTGGCGAGCGCAGGGAGCTCCTGAGAGCGGTTTGTGCCGAAAGAAGCCCGGGACCGGCACTTAGCTTCGGAGAGCTGCGTATCTGCGTCTTCTGCGTGTCTTGCCGCTCTACACTCAGCCAAAAGCTTTTCCACCATATCTTGCAAGGAGAAACTCTGCCAGGAAAGAAAACATCCAAAATCTTGTTCTAAAGCTTGCACGGGGGTCTGCAAAGAGTTTGGCAAGAATGAAAGGTAGTTGTCCAAAACTCGTTCTTTTCCAATAGAATAACCATGGAAAAGGCAGGAGAGTGGTAAAGTACTGTTTTCTCTAAGTCTGAAGGCTGCCCACACTGTGCCTGTGTGCTGCAGCTTGCATCTTCGCCTTTGGCAAGCTGCCGCTCGCCGATTCTCCCGGAGGCGAAGAAGCGGCTTCTTCGCACACAGAGCATTGTGGCGAGCGCAGGGAGCTCCTGAGAGCGGTTTGTGCCGAAAGAAGCCCGGGACCGGCACTTAGCTTCGGAGAGCTGCGTATCTGCGTCTTCTGCGTGTCTTGCCGCTCTACACTCAGCCAAAAGCTTTTCCACCATATCTTGCAAGGAGAAACTCTGCCAGGAAAGAAAACATCCAAAATCTTGTTCTAAAGCTTGCACGGGGGTCTGCAAAGAGTTTGGCAAGAATGAAAGGTAGTTGTCCAAAACTCGTTCTTTTCCAATAGAATAACCATGGATAAGGCAGGAGAGTGGTAAAGTACTGTTTTCTCTAAGTCTGAATGCTGCCCACACTGTGCCTGTGTGCTGCAGCTTGCATCTTCGCCTTTGGCAAGCTGCCGCTCGCCGATTCTCCCGGAGGCGAAGAAGCGGCTTCTTCACACACAGAGCATTGTGGCGAGCGCAGGGAGCTCCTGAGAGCGGTTTGTGCCGAAAGAAGCCCGGGACCGGCACTTAGCTTCGGAGAGCTGCGTATCTGCGTCTTCTGCGTGTCTTGCCGCTCTACACTCAGCAAAAAGCTTTTCCACCATATCTTGCAAGGAGAAACTCTGCCAGGAAAGAAAACATCCAAAATCTTGTTCTAAAGCTTGCACGGGGGTCTGCAAAGAGTTTGGCAAGAATGAAAGGTAGTTGTCCAAAACTCGTTCTTTTCCAATAGAATAACCATGGAAAAGGCAGGAGAGTGGTAAAGTACTGTTTTCTCTAAGTCTGAATGCTGCCCACACTGTGCCTGCGTGCTGCAGCTTGCATCTTCGCCTTTGGGAAGCTGCCGCTCGCCGATTCTCCCGCAGGCGAAGAAGCGGCTTCTTCGCACACAGAGCATTGTGGCGAGCGCAGGGAGCTCCTGAGAGCGGTTTGTGCCGAAAGAAGCCCGGGACCGGCACTTAGCTTCGGAGAGCTGCGTATCTGCGTCTTCTGCGTGTCTTGCCGCTCTACACTCAGCCAAAAGCTTTTCCACCATATCTTGCAAGGAGAAACTCTGCCAGGAAAGAAAACATCCAAAATCTTGTTCTAAAGCTTGCACGGGGGTCTGCAAAGAGTTTGGCAAGAATGAAAGGTAGTTGTCCAAAACTCGTTCTTTTCCAATAGAATAAACATGGATAAGGCAGGAGAGTGGTAAAGTACTGTTTTCTCTAAGTCTGAAGGCTGCCCACACTGTGCCTGTGTGCTGCAGCTGGCATCTTCGCCTTTGGGAAGCTGCCGCTCGCCGATTCTCCCGGAGGCGAAGAAGCGGCTTCTTCACACACAGAGCATTGTGGCGAGCGCAGGGAGCTCCTGAGAGCGGTTTGTGCCGAAAGAAGCCCAGGACCGGCACTTAGCTTCGGAGAGCTGCGTATCTGTGTCTTCTGCGTGTCTTGCCGCTCAACACTCAGCAAAAAGCTTTTTCACCATATCTTGCAAGGAGAAACTCTGCCAGGGAAGAAAACATCCAAAATCTTGTTCTAAAGCTTGCACGGGGGTCTGCAAAGAGTTTGGCAAGAATGAAAGGTAGTTGTCCAAAACTCGTTCTTTTCCAATAGAATAACCATGGAAAAGGCAGGAGAGTGGTAAAGTACTGTTTTCTCTAAGTCTGAAGGCTGCCCACACTGTGCCTGTGTGCTGCAGCTTGCATCTTCGCCTTTGGGAAGCTGCCGCTCGCCGATTCTCCCGGAGGCGAAGAAGCGGCTTCTTCGCACACAGAGCATTGTGGCGAGCGCAGGGAGCTCCTGAGAGCGGTTTGTGCCGAAAGAAGCCCGGGACCGGCACTTAGCTTCGGAGAGCTGCGTATCTGCGTCTTCTGCGTGTCTTGCCGCTCTACACTCAGCCAAAAGCTTTTCCACCATATCTTGCAAGGAGAAACTCTGCCAGGAAAGAAAACATCCAAAATCTTGTTCTAAAGCTTGCACGGGGGTCTGCAAAGAGTTTGGCAAGAATGAAAGGTAGTTGTCCAAAACTCGTTCTTTTCCAATAGAATAACCATGGAAAAGGCAGGAGAGTGGTAAAGTACTGTTTTCTCTAAGTCTGAATGCTGCCCACACTGTGCCTGTGTGCTGCAGCTTGCATCTTCGCCTTTGGGAAGCTGCCGCTCGCCGATTCTCCCGCAGGCGAAGAAGCGGCTTCTTCGCACACAGAGCATTGTGGCGAGCGCGGGGAGCTCCTGAGAGCGGTTTGTGCCGAAAGAAGCCCGGGACCGGCACTTAGCTTCGGAGAGCTGCGTATCTGCGTCTTCTGCGTGTCTTGCCGCTCTACACTCAGCAAAAAGGTTTTCCACCATATCTTGCAAGAAGAAACTCTGCCAGGAAAGAAAACATCCAAAATCTTGTTCTAAAGCTTGCACGGGGGTCTGCAAAGAGTTTGGCAAGAATGAAAGGTAGTTGTCCAAAACTCGTTCTTTTCCAATAGAATAACCATGGAAAAGGCAGGAGAGTGGTAAAGTACTGTTTTCTCTAAGTCTGAAGGCTGCCCACACTGTGCCTGTGTGCTGCAGCTTGCATCTTCGCCTTTGGGAAGCTGCCGCTCGCCGATTCTCCCGGAGGCGAAGAAGCGGCTTCTTCACACACAGAGCATTGTGGCGAGCGCAGGGAGCTCCTGAGAGCAGTTTGTGCCGAAAGAAGCCCGGGACCGGCACTTAGCTTCGGAGAGCTGCGTATCTGCGTCTTCTGCGTGTCTTGCCGCTCAACACTCAGCCAAAAGCTTTTTCACCATATCTTGCAAGGAGAAACTCTGCCAGGGAAGAAAACATCCAAAATCTTGTTCTAAAGCTTGCACGCAGGTCTGCAAAGAGTTTGGCAAGAATGAAAGGTAGTTGTCCAAAACTCGTTCTTTTCCAATATAATAACCATGGATAAGGCAGGAGAGTGGTAAAGTACTGTTTTCTCTAAGTCTGAAGGCTGCCCACACTGTGCCTGTGTGCTGCAGCTTGCATCTTCGCCTTTGGGAAGCTGCCGCTCGCCGATTCTCCCGCAGGCGAAGAAGCGGCTTCTTCGCACACAGAGCATTGTGGCGAGCGCAGGGAGCTCCTGAGAGCGGTTTGTGCCGAAAGAAGCCCGGGACCGGCACATAGCTTCGGAGAGCTGCGTATCTGCGTCTTCTGCGTGTCTTGCCGCTCTACACTCAGCCAAAAGCTTTTCCACCATATCTTGCAAGGAGAAACTCTGCCAGGAAAGAAAACATCCAAAATCTTGTTCTAAAGCTTGCACGGGGGTCTGCAAAGAGTTTGGCAAGAATGAAAGGTAGTTGTCCAAAACTCGTTCTTTTCCAATAGAATAACCATGGAAAAGGCAGGAGAGTGGTAAAGTACTGTTTTCTCTAAGTCTGAAGGCTGCCCACACTGTGCCTGTGTGCTGCAGCTTGCATCTTCGCCTTTGGGAAGCTGCCGCTCGCCGATTCTCCCGGAGGCGAAGAAGCGGCTTCTTCGCACACAGAGCATTGTGGCGAGCGCAGGGAGCTCCTGAGAGCGGTTTGTGCCGAAAGAAGCCCGGGACCGGCACTTAGCTTCGGAGAGCTGCGTATCTGCGTCTTCTGCGTGTCTTGCCGCTCTACACTCAGCAAAAAGCTTTTCCACCATATCTTGCAAGGAGAAACTCTGCCAGGAAAGAAAACATCCAAAATCTTGTTCTAAAGCTTGCACGGGGGTCTGCAAAGAGTTTGGCAAGAATGAAAGGTAGTTGTCCAAAACTCGTTCTTTTCCAATAGAATAACCATGGAAAAGGCAGGAGAGTGGTAAAGTACTGTTTTCTCTAAGTCTGAAGGCTGCCCATACTGTGCCTGTGTGCTGCAGCTTGCATCTTCGCCTTTGGGAAGCTGCCGCTCGCCGATTCTCCCGCAGGCGAAGAAGCGGCTTCTTCGCACACAGAGCATTGTGGCGAGCGCAGGGAGCTCCTGAGAGCGGTTTGTGCCGAAAGAAGCCCGGGACCGGCACTTAGCTTCGGAGAGCTGCGTATCTGCGTCTTCTGCGTGTCTTGCCGCTCTACACTCAGCAAAAAGCTTTTCCACCATATCTTGCAAGAAGAAACTCTGCCAGGAAAGAAAACATCCAAAATCTTGTTCTAAAGCTTGCACGGAGGTCTGCAAAGAGTTTGGCAAGAATGAAAGGTAGTTGTCCAAAACTCGTTCTTTTCCAATAGAATAACCATGGAAAAGGCAGGAGAGTGGTAAAGTACTGTTTTCTCTAAGTCTGAATGCTGCCCACACTGTGCCTGTTTGCTGCAGCTTGCATCTTCGCCTTTGGGAAGCTGCCGCTCGCCGATTCTCCCGCAGGCGAAGAAGCGGCTTCTTCGCACACAGAGCATTGTGGCGAGCGCAGGGAGCTGCTGAGAGCGGTTTGTGCCGAAAGAAGCCCGGGACCGGCACTTAGCTTCGGAGAGCTGCGTATCTGCGTCTTCTGCGTGTCTTGCCGCTCTACACTCAGCAAAAAGCTTTTCCACCATATCTTGCAAGGAGAAACTCTGCCAGGAAAGAAAACATCCAAAATCTTGTTCTAAAGCTTGCACGGGGGTCTGCAAAGAGTTTGGCAAGAATGAAAGGTAGTTGTCCAAAACTCGTTCTTTTCCAATAGAATAACCATGGAAAAGGCAGGAGAGTGGTAAAGTACTGTTTTCTCTAAGTCTGAAGGCTGCCCACACTGTGCCTGTGTGCTGCAGCTTGCATCTTCGCCTTTGGGAAGCTGCCGCTCGCCGATTCTCCCGGAGGCGAAGAAGCGGCTTCTTCGCACACAGAGCATTGTGGCGAGCGCAGGGAGCTCCTGAGAGCGGTTTGTGCCGAAAGAAGCCCGGGACCGGCACTTAGCTTCGGAGAGCTGCGTATCTGCGTCTTCTGCGTGTCTTGCCGCTCTACACTCAGCAAAAAGCTTTTCCACCATATCTTGCAAGGAGAAACTCTGCCAGGAAAGAAAACATCCAAAATCTTGTTCTAAAGCTTGCACGGGGGTCTGCAAAGAGTTTGGCAAGAATGAAAGGTAGTTGTCCAAAACTCGTTCTTTTCCAATAGAATAACCATGGAAAAGGCAGGAGAGTGGTAAAGTACTGTTTTCTCTAAGTCTGAAGGCTGCCCACACTGTGCCTGTGTGCTGCAGCTTGCATCTTCGCCTTTGGGAAGCTGCCGCTCGCCGATTCTCCCGCAGGCGAAGAAGCGGCTTCTTCGCACACAGAGCATTGTGGCGAGCGCAGGGAGCTGCTGAGAGCGGTTTGTGCCGAAAGAAGCCCGGGACCGGCACTTAGCTTCGGAGAGCTGCGTATCTGCGTCTTCTGCGTGTCTTGCCGCTCTACACTCAGCAAAAAGCTTTTCCACCATATCTTGCAAGGAGAAACTCTGCCAGGAAAGAAAACATCCAAAATCTTGTTCTAAAGCTTGCACGGGGGTCTGCAAAGAGTTTGGCAAGAATGAAAGGTAGTTGTCCAAAACTCGTTCTTTTCCAATAGAAGAACCATGGAAAAGGCAGGAGAGTGGTAAAGTACTGTTTTCTCTAAGTCTGAATGCTGCCCACACTGTGCCTGTGTGCTGCAGCTTGCATCTTCGCCTTTGGGAAGCTGCCGCTCGCCGATTCTCCCGCAGGCGAAGAAGCGGCTTCTTCGCACACAGAGCATTGTGGCGAGCGCGGGGAGCTCCTGAGAGCGGTTTGTGCCGAAAGAAGCCCGGGACCGGCACTTAGCTTCGGAGAGCTGCGTATCTGCGTCTTCTGCGTGTCTTGCCGCTCTACACTCAGCAAAAAGCTTTTCCACCATATCTTGCAAGAAGAAACTCTGCCAGGAAAGAAAACATCCAAAATCTTGTTCTAAAGCTTGCACGGGGGTCTGCAAAGAGTTTGGCAAGAATGAAAGGTAGTTGTCCAAAACTCGTTCTTTTCCAATAGAATAACCATGGAAAAGGCAGGAGAGTGGTAAAGTACTGTTTTCTCTAAGTCTGAATGCTGCCCACACTGTGCCTGTTTGCTGCAGCTTGCATCTTCGCCTTTGGGAAGCTGCCGCTCGCCGATTCTCCCGCAGGCGAAGAAGCGGCTTCTTCGCACACAGAGCATTGTGGCGAGCGCAGGGAGCTGCTGAGAGCGGTTTGTGCCGAAAGAAGCCCGGGACCGGCACTTAGCTTCGGAGAGCTGCGTATCTGCGTCTTCTGCGTGTCTTGCCGCTCTACACTCAGCAAAAAGCTTTTCCACCATATCTTGCAAGGAGAAACTCTGCCAGGAAAGAAAACATCCAAAATCTTGTTCTAAAGCTTGCACGGGGGTCTGCAAAGAGTTTGGCAAGAATGAAAGGTAGTTGTCCAAAACTCCTTCTTTTCCAATAGAATAACCATGGAAAAGGCAGGAGAGTGGTAAAGTACTGTTTTCTCTAAGTCTGAAGGCTGCCCACACTGTGCCTGTGTGCTGCAGCTTGCATCTTCGCCTTTGGGAAGCTGCCGCTCGCCGATTCTCCCGGAGGCGAAGAAGCGGCTTCTTCGCACACAGAGCATTGTGGCGAGCGCAGGGAGCTCCTGAGAGCGGTTTGTGCCGAAAGAAGCCCGGGACCGGCACTTAGCTTCGGAGAGCTGCGTATCTGCGTCTTCTGCGTGTCTTGCCGCTCTACACTCAGCAAAAAGCTTTTCCACCATATCTTGCAAGGAGAAACTCTGCCAGGAAAGAAAACATCCAAAATCTTGTTCTAAAGCTTGCACGGGGGTCTGCAAAGAGTTTGGCAAGAATGAAAGGTAGTTGTCCAAAACTCGTTCTTTTCCAATAGAATAACCATGGAAAAGGCAGGAGAGTGGTAAAGTACTGTTTTCTCTAAGTCTGAAGGCTGCCCACACTGTGCCTGTGTGCTGCAGCTTGCATCTTCGCCTTTGGGAAGCTGCCGCTCGCCGATTCTCCCGGAGGCGAAGAAGCGGCTTCTTCGCACACAGAGCATTGTGGCGAGCGCAGGGAGCTCCTGAGAGCGGTTTGTGCCGAAAGAAGCCCGGGACCGGCACTTAGCTTCGGAGAGCTGCGTATCTGCGTCTTCTGCGTGTCTTGCCGCTCTACACTCAGCAAAAAGCTTTTCCACCATATCTTGCAAGGAGAAACTCTGCCAGGAAAGAAAACATCCAAAATCTTGTTCTAAAGCTTGCACGGGGGTCTGCAAAGAGTTTGGCAAGAATGAAAGGTAGTTGTCCAAAACTCGTTCTTTTCCAATAGAATAACCATGGAAAAGGCAGGAGAGTGGTAAAGTACTGTTTTCTCTAAGTCTGAATGCTGCCCACACTGTGCCTGTGTGCTGCAGCTTGCATCTTCGCCTTTGGGAAGCTGCCGCTCGCCGATTCTCCCGCAGGCGAAGAAGCGGCTTCTTCGCACACAGAGCATTGTGGCGAGCGCGGGGAGCTCCTGAGAGCGGTTTGTGCCGAAAGAAGCCCGGGACCGGCACTTAGCTTCGGAGAGCTGCGTATCTGCGTCTTCTGCGTGTCTTGCCGCTCTACACTCAGCAAAAAGCTTTTCCACCATATCTTGCAAGAAGAAACTCTGCCAGGAAAGAAAACATCCAAAATCTTGTTCTAAAGCTTGCACGGGGGTCTGCAAAGAGTTTGGCAAGAATGAAAGGTAGTTGTCCAAAACTCGTTCTTTTCCAATAGAATAACCATGGAAAAGGCAGGAGAGTGGTAAAGTACTGTTTTCTCTAAGTCTGAAGGCTGCCCACACTGTGCCTGTTTGCTGCAGCTTGCATCTTCGCCTTTGGGAAGCTGCCGCTCGCCGATTCTCCCGCAGGCGAAGAAGCGGCTTCTTCGCACACAGAGCATTGTGGCGAGCGCAGGGAGCTCCTGAGAGCGGTTTGTGCCGAAAGAAGCCCGGGACCGGCACTTAGCTTCGGAGAGCTGCGTATCTGCGTCTTCTGCGTGTCTTGCCGCTCTACACTCAGCAAAAAGCTTTTCCACCATATCTTGCAAGGAGAAACTCTGCCAGGAAAGAAAACATCCAAAATCTTGTTCTAAAGCTTGCACGGGGGTCTGCAAAGAGTTTGGCAAGAATGAAAGGTAGTTGTCCAAAACTCGTTCTTTTCCAATAGAATAACCATGGAAAAGGCAGGAGAGTGGTAAAGTACTGTTTTCTCTAAGTCTGAAGGCTGCCCACACTGTGCCTGTGTGCTGCAGCTTGCATCTTCGCCTTTGGGAAGCTGCCGCTCGCCGATTCTCCCGCAGGCGAAGAAGCGGCTTCTTCGCACACAGAGCATTGTGGCGAGCGCAGGGAGCTCCTGAGAGCGGTTTGTGCCGAAAGAAGCCCGGGACCGGCACTTAGCTTCGGAGAGCTGCGTATCTGCGTCTTCTGCGTGTCTTGCCGCTCTACACTCAGCAAAAAGCTTTTCCACCATATCTTGCAAGGAGAAACTCTGCCAGGAAAGAAAACATCCAAAATCTTGTTCTAAAGCTTGCACGGGGGTCTGCAAAGAGTTTGGCAAGAATGAAAGGTAGTTGTCCAAAACTCGTTCTTTTCCAATAGAATAACCATGGAAAAGGCAGGAGAGTGGTAAAGTACTGTTTTCTCTAAGTCTGAAGGCTGCCCACACTGTGCCTGTGTGCTGCAGCTTGCATCTTCGCCTTTGGGAAGCTGCCGCTCGCCGATTCTCCCGCAGGCGAAGAAGCGGCTTCTTCGCACACAGAGCATTGTGGCGAGCGCAGGGAGCTCCTGAGAGCGGTTTGTGCCGAAAGAAGCCCGGGACCGGCACTTAGCTTCGGAGAGCTGCGTATCTGCGTCTTCTGCGTGTCTTGCCGCTCTACACTCAGCAAAAAGCTTTTCCACCATATCTTGCAAGGAGAAACTCTGCCAGGAAAGAAAACATCCAAAATCTTGTTCTAAAGCTTGCACGGGGGTCTGCAAAGAGTTTGGCAAGAATGAAAGGTAGTTGTCCAAAACTCGTTCTTTTCCAATAGAATAACCATGGATAAGGCAGGAGAGTGGTAAAGTACTGTTTTCTCTAAGTCTGAAGGCTGCCCACACTGTGCCTGTGTGCTGCAGCTTGCATCTTCGCCTTTGGGAAGCTGCCGCTCGCCGATTCTCCCGCAGGCGAAGAAGCGGCTTCTTCGCACACAGAGCATTGTGGCGAGCGCAGGGAGCTGCTGAGAGCGGTTTGTGCCGAAAGAAGCCCGGGACCGGCACTTAGCTTCGGAGAGCTGCGTATCTGCGTCTTCTGCGTGTCTTGCCGCTCTACACTCAGCAAAAAGCTTTTCCACCATATCTTGCAAGGAGAAACTCTGCCAGGAAAGAAAACATCCAAAATCTTGTTCTAAAGCTTGCACGGAGGTCTGCAAAGAGTTTGGCAAGAATGAAAGGTAGTTGTCCAAAACTCGTTCTTTTCCAATAGAATAACCATGGAAAAGGCAGGAGAGTGGTAAAGTACTGTTTTCTCTAAGTCTGAATGCTGCCCACACTGTGCCAGTGTGCTGCAGCTTGCATCTTCGCCTTTGGGAAGCTGCTGCTCGCAGATTCTCCCGGAGGCGAAGAAGCGGCTTCTTCGCACACAGAGCATTGTGGCGAGCGCAGGGAGCTGCTGAGAGCGGTTTGTGCCGAAAGAAGCCTGGGACCGGCACTTAGCTTCGGAGAGCTGCGTATCTGCGTCTTCTGCGTGTCTTGCCGCTCTACACTCAGCCAAAAGCTTTTCCACCATATCTTGCAAGGAGAAACTCTGCCAGGAAAGAAAACATCCAAAATCTTGTTCTAAAGCTTGCACGGGGGTCTGCAAAGAGTTTGGCAAGAATGAAAGGTAGTTGTCCAAAACTCGTTCTTTTCCAATAGAATAAACATGGATAAGGCAGGAGAGTGGTAAAGTACTGTTTTCTCTAAGTCTGAAGGCTGCCCACACTGTGCCTGTGTGCTGCAGCTGGCATCTTCGCCTTTGGGAAGCTGCCGCTCGCCGATTCTCCCGGAGGCGAAGAAGCGGCTTCTTCACACACAGAGCATTGTGGCGAGCGCAGGGAGCTCCTGAGAGCGGTTTGTGCCGAAAGAAGCCCAGGACCGGCACTTAGCTTCGGAGAGCTGCGTATCTGTGTCTTCTGCGTGTCTTGCCGCTCAACACTCAGCAAAAAGCTTTTTCACCATATCTTGCAAGGAGAAACTCTGCCAGGGAAGAAAACATCCAAAATCTTGTTCTAAAGCTTGCACGGGGGTCTGCAAAGAGTTTGGCAAGAATGAAAGGTAGTTGTCCAAAACTCGTTCTTTTCCAATAGAATAACCATGGAAAAGGCAGGAGAGTGGTAAAGTACTGTTTTCTCTAAGTCTGAAGGCTGCCCACACTGTGCCTGTGTGCTGCAGCTTGCATCTTCGCCTTTGGGAAGCTGCCGCTCGCCGATTCTCCCGGAGGCGAAGAAGCGGCTTCTTCGCACACAGAGCATTGTGGCGAGCGCAGGGAGCTCCTGAGAGCGGTTTGTGCCGAAAGAAGCCCGGGACCGGCACTTAGCTTCGGAGAGCTGCGTATCTGCGTCTTCTGCGTGTCTTGCCGCTCTACACTCAGCCAAAAGCTTTTCCACCATATCTTGCAAGGAGAAACTCTGCCAGGAAAGAAAACATCCAAAATCTTGTTCTAAAGCTTGCACGGGGGTCTGCAAAGAGTTTGGCAAGAATGAAAGGTAGTTGTCCAAAACTCGTTCTTTTCCAATAGAATAACCATGGAAAAGGCAGGAGAGTGGTAAAGTACTGTTTTCTCTAAGTCTGAAGGCTGCCCACACTGTGCCTGTGTGCTGCAGCTTGCATCTTCGCCTTTGGGAAGCTGCCGCTCGCCGATTCTCCCGCAGGCGAAGAAGCGGCTTCTTCGCACACAGAGCATTGTGGCGAGCGCAGGGAGCTCCTGAGAGCGGTTTGTGCCGAAAGAAGCCCGGGACCGGCACTTAGCTTCGGAGAGCTGCGTATCTGCGTCTTCTGCGTGTCTTGCCGCTCTACACTCAGCAAAAAGCTTTTCCACCATATCTTGCAAGGAGAAACTCTGCCAGGAAAGAAAACATCCAAAATCTTGTTCTAAAGCTTGCACGGGGGTCTGCAAAGAGTTTGGCAAGAATGAAAGGTAGTTGTCCAAAACTCGTTCTTTTCCAATAGAATAACCATGGAAAAGGCAGGAGAGTGGTAAAGTACTGTTTTCTCTAAGTCTGAAGGCTGCCCACACTGTGCCTGTGTGCTGCAGCTTGCATCTTCGCCTTTGGGAAGCTGCCGCTCGCCGATTCTCCCGCAGGCGAAGAAGCGGCTTCTTCGCACACAGAGCATTGTGGCGAGCGCAGGGAGCTCCTGAGAGCGGTTTGTGCCGAAAGAAGCCCGGGACCGGCACTTAGCTTCGGAGAGCTGCGTATCTGCGTCTTCTGCGTGTCTTGCCGCTCTACACTCAGCAAAAAGCTTTTCCACCATATCTTGCAAGAAGAAACTCTGCCAGGAAAGAAAACATCCAAAATCTTGTTCTAAAGCTTGCACGGGGGTCTGCAAAGAGTTTGGCAAGAATGAAAGGTAGTTGTCCAAAACTCGTTCTTTTCCAATAGAATAACCATGGAAAAGGCAGGAGAGTGGTAAAGTACTGTTTTCTCTAAGTCTGAAGGCTGCCCACACTGTGCCTGTGTGCTGCAGCTTGCATCTTCGCCTTTGGGAAGCTGCCGCTCGCCGATTCTCCCGGAGGCGAAGAAGCGGCTTCTTCACACACAGAGCATTGTGGCGAGCGCAGGGAGCTGCTGAGAGCGGTTTGTGCCGAAAGAAGCCTGGGACCGGCACTTAGCTTCGGAGAGCTGCGTATCTGCGTCTTCTGCGTGTCTTGCCGCTCTACACTCAGCCAAAAGCTTTTCCACCATATCTTGCAAGGAGAAACTCTGCCAGGAAAGAAAACATCCAAAATCTTGTTCTAAAGCTTGCACGGGGGTCTGCAAAGAGTTTGGCAAGAATGAAAGGTAGTTGTCCAAAACTCGTTCTTTTCCAATAGAATAACCATGGAAAAGGCAGGAGAGTGGTAAAGTACTGTTTTCTCTAAGTCTGAAGGCTGCCCACACTGTGCCTGTGTGCTGCAGCTTGCATCTTCGCCTTTGGGAAGCTGCCGCTCGCCGATTCTCCCGGAGGCGAAGAAGCGGCTTCTTCGCACACAGAGCATTGTGGCGAGCGCAGGGAGCTCCTGAGAGCGGTTTGTGCCGAAAGAAGCCCGGGACCGGCACTTAGCTTCGGAGAGCTGCGTATCTGCGTCTTCTGCGTGTCTTGCCGCTCTACACTCAGCCAAAAGCTTTTCCACCATATCTTGCAAGGAGAAACTCTGCCAGGAAAGAAAACATCCAAAATCTTGTTCTAAAGCTTGCACGGGGGTCTGCAAAGAGTTTGGCAAGAATGAAAGGTAGTTGTCCAAAACTCGTTCTTTTCCAATAGAATAACCATGGAAAAGGCAGGAGAGTGGTAAAGTACTGTTTTCTCTAAGTCTGAAGGCTGCCCACACTGTGCCTGTGTGCTGCAGCTTGCATCTTCGCCTTTGGGAAGCTGCCGCTCGCCGATTCTCCCGGAGGCGAAGAAGCGGCTTCTTCGCACACAGAGCATTGTGGCGAGCGCAGGGAGCTCCTGAGAGCGGTTTGTGCCGAAAGAAGCCCGGGACCGGCACTTAGCTTCGGAGAGCTGCGTATCTGCGTCTTCTGCGTGTCTTGCCGCTCTACACTCAGCAAAAAGCTTTTCCACCATATCTTGCAAGGAGAAACTCTGCCAGGAAAGAAAACATCCAAAATCTTGTTCTAAAGCTTGCACGGGGGTCTGCAAAGAGTTTGGCAAGAATGAAAGGTAGTTGTCCAAAACTCGTTCTTTTCCAATAGAATAACCATGGAAAAGGCAGGAGAGTGGTAAAGTACTGTTTTCTCTAAGTCTGAAGGCTGCCCACACTGTGCCTGTGTGCTGCAGCTTGCATCTTCGCCTTTGGGAAGCTGCCGCTCGCCGATTCTCCCGCAGGCGAAGAAGCGGCTTCTTCGCACACAGAGCATTGTGGCGAGCGCAGGGAGCTCCTGAGAGCGGTTTGTGCCGAAAGAAGCCCGGGACCGGCACTTAGCTTCGGAGAGCTGCGTATCTGCGTCTTCTGCGTGTCTTGCCGCTCTACACTCAGCAAAAAGCTTTTCCACCATATCTTGCAAGAAGAAACTCTGCCAGGAAAGAAAACATCCAAAATCTTGTTCTAAAGCTTGCACGGGGGTCTGCAAAGAGTTTGGCAAGAATGAAAGGTAGTTGTCCAAAACTCGTTCTTTTCCAATAGAATAACCATGGAAAAGGCAGGAGAGTGGTAAAGTACTGTTTTCTCTAAGTCTGAAGGCTGCCCACACTGTGCCTGTGTGCTGCAGCTTGCATCTTCGCCTTTGGGAAGCTGCCGCTCGCCGATTCTCCCGGAGGCGAAGAAGCGGCTTCTTCACACACAGAGCATTGTGGCGAGCGCAGGGAGCTCCTGAGAGCGGTTTGTGCCGAAAGAAGCCCGGGACCGGCACTTAGCTTCGGAGAGCTGCGTATCTGCGTCTTCTGCGTGTCTTGCCGCTCAACACTCAGCCAAAAGCTTTTTCACCATATCTTGCAAGGAGAAACTCTGCCAGGGAAGAAAACATCCAAAATCTTGTTCTAAAGCTTGCACGCAGGTCTGCAAAGAGTTTGGCAAGAATGAAAGGTAGTTGTCCAAAACTCGTTCTTTTCCAATATAATAACCATGGATAAGGCAGGAGAGTGGTAAAGTACTGTTTTCTCTAAGTCTGAAGGCTGCCCACATTGTGCCTGTGTGCTGCAGCTTGCATCTTCGCCTTTGGGAAGCTGCCGCTCGCCGATTCTCCCGCAGGCGAAGAAGCGGCTTCTTCGCACACAGAGCATTGTGGCGAGCGCAGGGAGCTCCTGAGAGCGGTTTGTGCCGAAAGAAGCCCGGGACCGGCACTTAGCTTCGGAGAGCTGCGTATCTGCGTCTTCTGCGTGTCTTGCCGCTCTACACTCAGCCAAAAGCTTTTCCACCATATCTTGCAAGGAGAAACTCTGCCAGGAAAGAAAACATCCAAAATCTTGTTCTAAAGCTTGCACGGGGGTCTGCAAAGAGTTTGGCAAGAATGAAAGGTAGTTGTCCAAAACTCGTTCTTTTCCAATAGAATAACCATGGAAAAGGCAGGAGAGTGGTAAAGTACTGTTTTCTCTAAGTCTGAAGGCTGCCCACACTGTGCCTGTGTGCTGCAGCTTGCATCTTCGCCTTTGGGAAGCTGCCGCTCGCCGATTCTCCCGCAGGCGAAGAAGCGGCTTCTTCGCACACAGAGCATTGTGGCGAGCGCAGGGAGCTCCTGAGAGCGGTTTGTGCCGAAAGAAGCCCGGGACCGGCACTTAGCTTCGGAGAGCTGCGTATCTGCGTCTTCTGCGTGTCTTGCCGCTCTACACTCAGCAAAAAGCTTTTCCACCATATCTTGCAAGGAGAAACTCTGCCAGGAAAGAAAACATCCAAAATCTTGTTCTAAAGCTTGCACGGGGGTCTGCAAAGAGTTTGGCAAGAATGAAAGGTAGTTGTCCAAAACTCGTTCTTTTCCAATAGAATAACCATGGAAAAGGCAGGAGAGTGGTAAAGTACTGTTTTCTCTAAGTCTGAAGGCTGCCCACACTGTGCCTGTGTGCTGCAGCTTGCATCTTCGCCTTTGGGAAGCTGCCGCTCGCCGATTCTCCCGCAGGCGAAGAAGCGGCTTCTTCGCACACAGAGCATTGTGGCGAGCGCAGGGAGCTCCTGAGAGCGGTTTGTGCCGAAAGAAGCCCGGGACCGGCACTTAGCTTCGGAGAGCTGCGTATCTGCGTCTTCTGCGTGTCTTGCCGCTCAACACTCAGCCAAAAGCTTTTTCACCATATCTTGCAAGGAGAAACTCTGCCAGGGAAGAAAACATCCAAAATCTTGTTCTAAAGCTTGCACGCAGGTCTGCAAAGAGTTTGGCAAGAATGAAAGGTAGTTGTCCAAAACTCGTTCTTTTCCAATATAATAACCATGGATAAGGCAGGAGAGTGGTAAAGTACTGTTTTCTCTAAGTCTGAAGGCTGCCCACATTGTGCCTGTGTGCTGCAGCTTGCATCTTCGCCTTTGGGAAGCTGCCGCTCGCCGATTCTCCCGCAGGCGAAGAAGCGGCTTCTTCGCACACAGAGCATTGTGGCGAGCGCAGGGAGCTGCTGAGAGCGGTTTGTGCCGAAAGAAGCCCGGGACCGGCACTTAGCTTCGGAGAGCTGCGTATCTGCGTCTTCTGCGTGTCTTGCCGCTCTACACTCAGCCAAAAGCTTTTCCACCATATCTTGCAAGGAGAAACTCTGCCAGGAAAGAAAACATCCAAAATCTTGTTCTAAAGCTTGCACGGGGGTCTGCAAAGAGTTTGGCAAGAATGAAAGGTAGTTGTCCAAAACTCGTTCTTTTCCAATAGAATAACCATGGAAAAGGCAGGAGAGTGGTAAAGTACTGTTTTCTCTAAGTCTGAAGGCTGCCCACACTGTGCCTGTGTGCTGCAGCTTGCATCTTCGCCTTTGGGAAGCTGCCGCTCGCCGATTCTCCCGGAGGCGAAGAAGCGGCTTCTTCGCACACAGAGCATTGTGGCGAGCGCAGGGAGCTCCTGAGAGCGGTTTGTGCCGAAAGAAGCCCGGGACCGGCACTTAGCTTCGGAGAGCTGCGTATCTGCGTCTTCTGCGTGTCTTGCCGCTCTACACTCAGCAAAAAGCTTTTCCACCATATCTTGCAAGGAGAAACTCTGCCAGGAAAGAAAACATCCAAAATCTTGTTCTAAAGCTTGCACGGGGGTCTGCAAAGAGTTTGGCAAGAATGAAAGGTAGTTGTCCAAAACTCGTTCTTTTCCAATAGAATAACCATGGAAAAGGCAGGAGAGTGGTAAAGTACTGTTTTCTCTAAGTCTGAAGGCTGCCCACACTGTGCCTGTGTGCTGCAGCTTGCATCTTCGCCTTTGGGAAGCTGCCGCTCGCCGATTCTCCCGCAGGCGAAGAAGCGGCTTCTTCGCACACAGAGCATTGTGGCGAGCGCAGGGAGCTCCTGAGAGCGGTTTGTGCCGAAAGAAGCCCGGGACCGGCACTTAGCTTCGGAGAGCTGCGTATCTGCGTCTTCTGCGTGTCTTGCCGCTCTACACTCAGCAAAAAGCTTTTCCACCATATCTTGCAAGAAGAAACTCTGCCAGGAAAGAAAACATCCAAAATCTTGTTCTAAAGCTTGCACGGGGGTCTGCAAAGAGTTTGGCAAGAATGAAAGGTAGTTGTCCAAAACTCGTTCTTTTCCAATAGAATAACCATGGAAAAGGCAGGAGAGTGGTAAAGTACTGTTTTCTCTAAGTCTGAAGGCTGCCCACACTGTGCCTGTGTGCTGCAGCTTGCATCTTCGCCTTTGGGAAGCTGCCGCTCGCCGATTCTCCCGCAGGCGAAGAAGCGGCTTCTTCGCACACAGAGCATTGTGGCGAGCGCAGGGAGCTCCTGAGAGCGGTTTGTGCCGAAAGAAGCCCGGGACCGGCACTTAGCTTCGGAGAGCTGCGTATCTGCGTCTTCTGCGTGTCTTGCCGCTCTACACTCAGCAAAAAGCTTTTCCACCATATCTTGCAAGGAGAAACTCTGCCAGGAAAGAAAACATCCAAAATCTTGTTCTAAAGCTTGCACGGGGGTCTGCAAAGAGTTTGGCAAGAATGAAAGGTAGTTGTCCAAAACTCGTTCTTTTCCAATAGAATAACCATGGAAAAGGCAGGAGAGTGGTAAAGTACTGTTTTCTCTAAGTCTGAAGGCTGCCCACACTGTGCCTGTGTGCTGCAGCTTGCATCTTCGCCTTTGGGAAGCTGCCGCTCGCCGATTCTCCCGGAGGCGAAGAAGCGGCTTCTTCGCACACAGAGCATTGTGGCGAGCGCAGGGAGCTCCTGAGAGCGGTTTGTGCCGAAAGAAGCCCGGGACCGGCACTTAGCTTCGGAGAGCTGCGTATCTGCGTCTTCTGCGTGTCTTGCCGCTCTACACTCAGCAAAAAGGTTTTCCACCATATCTTGCAAGAAGAAACTCTGCCAGGAAAGAAAACATCCAAAATCTTGTTCTAAAGCTTGCACGGGGGTCTGCAAAGAGTTTGGCAAGAATGAAAGGTAGTTGTCCAAAACTCGTTCTTTTCCAATAGAATAACCATGGAAAAGGCAGGAGAGTGGTAAAGTACTGTTTTCTCTAAGTCTGAAGGCTGCCCACACTGTGCCTGTGTGCTGCAGCTTGCATCTTCGCCTTTGGGAAGCTGCCGCTCGCCGATTCTCCCGGAGGCGAAGAAGCGGCTTCTTCACACACAGAGCATTGTGGCGAGCGCAGGGAGCTGCTGAGAGCGGTTTGTGCCGAAAGAAGCCTGGGACCGGCACTTAGCTTCGGAGAGCTGCGTATCTGCGTCTTCTGCGTGTCTTGCCGCTCTACACTCAGCCAAAAGCTTTTCCACCATATCTTGCAAGGAGAAACTCTGCCAGGAAAGAAAACATCCAAAATCTTGTTCTAAAGCTTGCACGGGGGTCTGCAAAGAGTTTGGCAAGAATGAAAGGTAGTTGTCCAAAACTCGTTCTTTTCCAATAGAATAAACATGGATAAGGCAGGAGAGTGGTAAAGTACTGTTTTCTCTAAGTCTGAAGGCTGCCCACACTGTGCCTGTGTGCTGCAGCTTGCATCTTCGCCTTTGGGAAGCTGCCGCTCGCCGATTCTCCCGGAGGCGAAGAAGCGGCTTCTTCACACACAGAGCATTGTGGCGAGCGCAGGGAGCTCCTGAGAGCGGTTTGTGCCGAAAGAAGCCCAGGACCGGCACTTAGCTTCGGAGAGCTGCGTATCTGCGTCTTCTGCGTGTCTTGCCGCTCTACACTCAGCAAAAAGCTTTTTCACCATATCTTGCAAGGAGAAACTCTGCCAGGGAAGAAAACATCCAAAATCTTGTTCTAAAGCTTGCACGGGGGTCTGCAAAGAGTTTGGCAAGAATGAAAGGTAGTTGTCCAAAACTCGTTCTTTTCCAATAGAATAACCATGGAAAAGGCAGGAGAGTGGTAAAGTACTGTTTTCTCTAAGTCTGAAGGCTGCCCACACTGTGCCTGTGTGCTGCAGCTTGCATCTTCGCCTTTGGGAAGCTGCCGCTCGCCGATTCTCCCGGAGGCGAAGAAGCGGCTTCTTCGCACACAGAGCATTGTGGCGAGCGCAGGGAGCTCCTGAGAGCGGTTTGTGCCGAAAGAAGCCCGGGACCGGCACTTAGCTTCGGAGAGCTGCGTATCTGCGTCTTCTGCGTGTCTTGCCGCTCTACACTCAGCAAAAAGCTTTTCCACCATATCTTGCAAGGAGAAACTCTGCCAGGAAAGAAAACATCCAAAATCTTGTTCTAAAGCTTGCACGGGGGTCTGCAAAGAGTTTGGCAAGAATGAAAGGTAGTTGTCCAAAACTCGTTCTTTTCCAATAGAATAACCATGGAAAAGGCAGGAGAGTGGTAAAGTACTGTTTTCTCTAAGTCTGAAGGCTGCCCACACTGTGCCTGTGTGCTGCAGCTTGCATCTTCGCCTTTGGGAAGCTGCCGCTCGCCGATTCTCCCGCAGGCGAAGAAGCGGCTTCTTCGCACACAGAGCATTGTGGCGAGCGCAGGGAGCTCCTGAGAGCGGTTTGTGCCGAAAGAAGCCCGGGACCGGCACATAGCTTCGGAGAGCTGCGTATCTGCGTCTTCTGCGTGTCTTGCCGCTCTACACTCAGCCAAAAGCTTTTCCACCATATCTTGCAAGGAGAAACTCTGCCAGGAAAGAAAACATCCAAAATCTTGTTCTAAAGCTTGCACGGGGGTCTGCAAAGAGTTTGGCAAGAATGAAAGGTAGTTGTCCAAAACTCGTTCTTTTCCAATAGAATAACCATGGAAAAGGCAGGAGAGTGGTAAAGTACTGTTTTCTCTAAGTCTGAAGGCTGCCCACACTGTGCCTGTGTGCTGCAGCTTGCATCTTCGCCTTTGGGAAGCTGCCGCTCGCCGATTCTCCCGGAGGCGAAGAAGCGGCTTCTTCGCACACAGAGCATTGTGGCGAGCGCAGGGAGCTCCTGAGAGCGGTTTGTGCCGAAAGAAGCCCGGGACCGGCACTTAGCTTCGGAGAGCTGCGTATCTGCGTCTTCTGCGTGTCTTGCCGCTCTACACTCAGCAAAAAGCTTTTCCACCATATCTTGCAAGGAGAAACTCTGCCAGGAAAGAAAACATCCAAAATCTTGTTCTAAAGCTTGCACGGGGGTCTGCAAAGAGTTTGGCAAGAATGAAAGGTAGTTGTCCAAAACTCGTTCTTTTCCAATAGAATAACCATGGAAAAGGCAGGAGAGTGGTAAAGTACTGTTTTCTCTAAGTCTGAAGGCTGCCCACACTGTGCCTGTGTGCTGCAGCTTGCATCTTCGCCTTTGGGAAGCTGCCGCTCGCCGATTCTCCCGGAGGCGAAGAAGCGGCTTCTTCGCACACAGAGCATTGTGGCGAGCGCAGGGAGCTCCTGAGAGCGGTTTGTGCCGAAAGAAGCCCGGGACCGGCACTTAGCTTCGGAGAGCTGCGTATCTGCGTCTTCTGCGTGCCTTGCCGCTCTACACTCAGCAAAAAGCTTTTCCACCATATCTTGCAAGAAGAAACTCTGCCAGGAAAGAAAACATCCAAAATCTTGTTCTAAAGCTTGCACGGAGGTCTGCAAAGAGTTTGGCAAGAATGAAAGGTAGTTGTCCAAAACTCGTTCTTTTCCAATAGAATAACCATGGAAAAGGCAGGAGAGTGGTAAAGTACTGTTTTCTCTAAGTCTGAATGCTGCCCACACTGTGCCTGTTTGCTGCAGCTTGCATCTTCGCCTTTGGGAAGCTGCCGCTCGCCGATTCTCCCGGAGGCGAAGAAGCGGCTTCTTCGCACACAGAGCATTGTGGCGAGCGCAGGGAGCTCCTGAGAGCGGTTTGTGCCGAAAGAAGCCCGGGACCGGCACTTAGCTTCGGAGAGCTGCGTATCTGCGTCTTCTGCGTGTCTTGCCGCTCTACACTCAGCCAAAAGCTTTTCCACCATATCTTGCAAGGAGAAACTCTGCCAGGAAAGAAAACATCCAAAATCTTGTTCTAAAGCTTGCACGGGGGTCTGCAAAGAGTTTGGCAAGAATGAAAGGTAGTTGTCCAAAACTCGTTCTTTTCCAATAGAATAACCATGGAAAAGGCAGGAGAGTGGTAAAGTACTGTTTTCTCTAAGTCTGAAGGCTGCCCACACTGTGCCTGTGTGCTGCAGCTTGCATCTTCGCCTTTGGGAAGCTGCCGCTCGCCGATTCTCCCGGAGGCGAAGAAGCGGCTTCTTCGCACACAGAGCATTGTGGCGAGCGCAGGGAGCTCCTGAGAGCGGTTTGTGCCGAAAGAAGCCCGGGACCGGCACTTAGCTTCGGAGAGCTGCGTATCTGCGTCTTCTGCGTGTCTTGCCGCTCTACACTCAGCAAAAAGCTTTTCCACCATATCTTGCAAGGAGAAACTCTGCCAGGAAAGAAAACATCCAAAATCTTGTTCTAAAGCTTGCACAGGGGTCTGCAAAGAGTTTGGCAAGAATGAAAGGTAGTTGTCCAAAACTCGTTCTTTTCCAATAGAATAACCATGGAAAAGGCAGGAGAGTGGTAAAGTACTGTTTTCTCTAAGTCTGAAGGCTGCCCACACTGTGCCTGTGTGCTGCAGCTTGCATCTTCGCCTTTGGGAAGCTGCCGCTCGCCGATTCTCCCGGAGGCGAAGAAGCGGCTTCTTCGCACACAGAGCATTGTGGCGAGCGCAGGGAGCTCCTGAGAGCGGTTTGTGCCGAAAGAAGCCCGGGACCGGCACTTAGCTTCGGAGAGCTGCGTATCTGCGTCTTCTGCGTGTCTTGCCGCTCTACACTCAGCAAAAAGCTTTTCCACCATATCTTGCAAGAAGAAACTCTGCCAGGAAAGAAAACATCCAAAATCTTGTTCTAAAGCTTGCACGGGGGTCTGCAAAGAGTTTGGCAAGAATGAAAGGTAGTTGTCCAAAACTCGTTCTTTTCCAATAGAATAACCATGGAAAAGGCAGGAGAGTGGTAAAGTACTGTTTTCTCTAAGTCTGAAGGCTGCCCACACTGTGCCTGTGTGCTGCAGCTTGCATCTTCGCCTTTGGGAAGCTGCCGCTCGCCGATTCTCCCGGAGGCGAAGAAGCGGCTTCTTCGCACACAGAGCATTGTGGCGAGCGCAGGGAGCTCCTGAGAGCGGTTTGTGCCGAAAGAAGCCCGGGACCGGCACTTAGCTTCGGAGAGCTGCGTATCTGCGTCTTCTGCGTGTCTTGCCGCTCAACACTCAGCCAAAAGCTTTTTCACCATATCTTGCAAGGAGAAACTCTGCCAGGGAAGAAAACATCCAAAATCTTGTTCTAAAGCTTGCACGCAGGTCTGCAAAGAGTTTGGCAAGAATGAAAGGTAGTTGTCCAAAACTCGTTCTTTTCCAATAGAATAACCATGGATAAGGCAGGAGAGTGGTAAAGTACTGTTTTCTCTAAGTCTGAAGGCTGCCCACATTGTGCCTGTGTGCTGCAGCTTGCATCTTCGCCTTTGGGAAGCTGCCGCTCGCCGATTCTCCCGCAGGCGAAGAAGCGGCTTCTTCGCACACAGAGCATTGTGGCGAGCGCAGGGAGCTCCTGAGAGCGGTTTGTGCCGAAAGAAGCCCGGGACCGGCACATAGCTTCGGAGAGCTGCGTATCTGCGTCTTCTGCGTGTCTTGCCGCTCTACACTCAGCCAAAAGCTTTTCCACCATATCTTGCAAGGAGAAACTCTGCCAGGAAAGAAAACATCCAAAATCTTGTTCTAAAGCTTGCACGGGGGTCTGCAAAGAGTTTGGCAAGAATGAAAGGTAGTTGTCCAAAACTCGTTCTTTTCCAATAGAATAACCATGGAAAAGGCAGGAGAGTGGTAAAGTACTGTTTTCTCTAAGTCTGAAGGCTGCCCACACTGTGCCTGTGTGCTGCAGCTTGCATCTTCGCCTTTGGGAAGCTGCCGCTCGCCGATTCTCCCGGAGGCGAAGAAGCGGCTTCTTCGCACACAGAGCATTGTGGCGAGCGCAGGGAGCTCCTGAGAGCGGTTTGTGCCGAAAGAAGCCCGGGACCGGCACTTAGCTTCGGAGAGCTGCGTATCTGCGTCTTCTGCGTGTCTTGCCGCTCTACACTCAGCAAAAAGCTTTTCCACCATATCTTGCAAGGAGAAACTCTGCCAGGAAAGAAAACATCCAAAATCTTGTTCTAAAGCTTGCACGGGGGTCTGCAAAGAGTTTGGCAAGAATGAAAGGTAGTTGTCCAAAACTCGTTCTTTTCCAATAGAATAACCATGGAAAAGGCAGGAGAGTGGTAAAGTACTGTTTTCTCTAAGTCTGAAGGCTGCCCACACTGTGCCTGTGTGCTGCAGCTTGCATCTTCGCCTTTGGGAAGCTGCCGCTCGCCGATTCTCCCGGAGGCGAAGAAGCGGCTTCTTCGCACACAGAGCATTGTGGCGAGCGCGGGGAGCTCCTGAGAGCGGTTTGTGCCGAAAGAAGCCCGGGACCGGCACTTAGCTTCGGAGAGCTGCGTATCTGCGTCTTCTGCGTGTCTTGCCGCTCTACACTCAGCAAAAAGCTTTTCCACCATATCTTGCAAGAAGAAACTCTGCCAGGAAAGAAAACATCCAAAATCTTGTTCTAAAGCTTGCACGGAGGTCTGCAAAGAGTTTGGCAAGAATGAAAGGTAGTTGTCCAAAACTCGTTCTTTTCCAATAGAATAACCATGGAAAAGGCAGGAGAGTGGTAAAGTACTGTTTTCTCTAAGTCTGAATGCTGCCCACACTGTGCCTGTTTGCTGCAGCTTGCATCTTCGCCTTTGGGAAGCTGCCGCTCGCCGATTCTCCCGGAGGCGAAGAAGCGGCTTCTTCGCACACAGAGCATTGTGGCGAGCGCAGGGAGCTCCTGAGAGCGGTTTGTGCCGAAAGAAGCCCGGGACCGGCACTTAGCTTCGGAGAGCTGCGTATCTGCGTCTTCTGCGTGTCTTGCCGCTCTACACTCAGCCAAAAGCTTTTCCACCATATCTTGCAAGGAGAAACTCTGCCAGGAAAGAAAACATCCAAAATCTTGTTCTAAAGCTTGCACGGGGGTCTGCAAAGAGTTTGGCAAGAATGAAAGGTAGTTGTCCAAAACTCGTTCTTTTCCAATAGAATAACCATGGAAAAGGCAGGAGAGTGGTAAAGTACTGTTTTCTCTAAGTCTGAAGGCTGCCCACACTGTGCCTGTGTGCTGCAGCTTGCATCTTCGCCTTTGGGAAGCTGCCGCTCGCCGATTCTCCCGCAGGCGAAGAAGCGGCTTCTTCGCACACAGAGCATTGTGGCGAGCGCAGGGAGCTCCTGAGAGCGGTTTGTGCCGAAAGAAGCCCGGGACCGGCACTTAGCTTCGGAGAGCTGCGTATCTGCGTCTTCTGCGTGTCTTGCCGCTCTACACTCAGCAAAAAGCTTTTCCACCATATCTTGCAAGGAGAAACTCTGCCAGGAAAGAAAACATCCAAAATCTTGTTCTAAAGCTTGCACGGGGGTCTGCAAAGAGTTTGGCAAGAATGAAAGGTAGTTGTCCAAAACTCGTTCTTTTCCAATAGAATAACCATGGAAAAGGCAGGAGAGTGGTAAAGTACTATTTTCTCTAAGTCTGAAGCCTGCCCACACTGTGCCTGTGTGCTGCAGCTTGCATCTTCGCCTTTGGGAAGCTGCCGCTCGCCGATTCTCCCGGAGGCGAAGAAGCGGCTTCTTCGCACACGGAGCATTGTGGCGAGCGCAGGGAGCTCCTGAGAGCGGTTTGTGCCGAAAGAAGCCCGGGACCGGCACTTAGCTTCGGAGAGCTGCGTATCTGCGTCTTCTGCGTGTCTTGCCGCTCTACACTCAGCAAAAAGCTTTTCCACCATATCTTGCAAGGAGAAACTCTGCCAGGAAAGAAAACATCCAAAATCTTGTTCTAAAGCTTGCACGGGGGTCTGCAAAGAGTTTGGCAAGAATGAAAGGTAGTTGTCCAAAACTCGTTCTTTTCCAATAGAATAACCATGGAAAAGGCAGGAGAGTGGTAAAGTACTGTTTTCTCTAAGTCTGAATGCTGCCCACACTGTGCCTGTGTGCTGCAGCTTGCATCTTCGCCTTTGGGAAGCTGCCGCTCGCCGATTCTCCCGGAGGCGAAGAAGCGGCTTCTTCGCACACAGAGCATTGTGGCGAGCGCAGGGAGCTCCTGAGAGCGGTTTGTGCCGAAAGAAGCCCAGGACCGGCACTTAGCTTCGGAGAGCTGCGTATCTGCGTCTTCTGCGTGTCTTGCCGCTCTACACTCAGCAAAAAGCTTTTCCACCATATCTTGCAAGGAGAAACTCTGCCAGGAAAGAAAACATCCAAAATCTTGTTCTAAAGCTTGCACGGGGGTCTGCAAAGAGTTTGGCAAGAATGAAAGGTAGTTGTCCAAAACTCGTTCTTTTCCAATAGAATAACCATGGAAAAGGCAGGAGAGTGGTAAAGTACTGTTTTCTCTAAGTCTGAATGCTGCCCACACTGTGCCTGTGTGCTGCAGCTTGCATCTTCGCCTTTGGGAAGCTGCCGCTCGCCGATTCTCCCGCAGGCGAAGAAGCGGCTTCTTCGCACACAGAGCATTGTGGCGAGCGCAGGGAGCTCCTGAGAGCGGTTTGTGCCGAAAGAAGCCCGGGACCGGCACTTAGCTTCGGAGAGCTGCGTATCTGCGTCTTCTGCGTGTCTTGCCGCTCTACACTCAGCCAAAAGCTTTTCCACCATATCTTGCAAGGAGAAACTCTGCCAGGAAAGAAAACATCCAAAATCTTGTTCTAAAGCTTGCACGGGGGTCTGCAAAGAGTTTGGCAAGAATGAAAGGTAGTTGTCCAAAACTCGTTCTTTTCCAATAGAATAACCATGGAAAAGGCAGGAGAGTGGTAAAGTACTGTTTTCTCTAAGTCTGAATGCTGCCCACACTGTGCCTGTGTGCTGCAGCTTGCATCTTCGCCTTTGGGAAGCTGCCGCTCGCCGATTCTCCCGGAGGCGAAGAAGCGGCTTCTTCGCACACAGAGCATTGTGGCGAGCGCAGGGAGCTCCTGAGAGCGGTTTGTGCCGAAAGAAGCCCGGGACCGGCACTTAGCTTCGGAGAGCTGCGTATCTGCGTCTTCTGCGTGTCTTGCCGCTCTACACTCAGCAAAAAGCTTTTCCACCATATCTTGCAAGGAGAAACTCTGCCAGGAAAGAAAACATCCAAAATCTTGTTCTAAAGCTTGCACGGGGGTCTGCAAAGAGTTTGGCAAGAATGAAAGGTAGTTGTCCAAAACTCGTTCTTTTCCAATAGAATAACCATGGAAAAGGCAGGAGAGTGGTAAAGTACTGTTTTCTCTAAGTCTGAAGGCTGCCCACACTGTGCCTGTGTGCTGCAGCTTGCATCTTCGCCTTTGGGAAGCTGCCGCTCGCCGATTCTCCCGCAGGCGAAGAAGCGGCTTCTTCGCACACAGAGCATTGTGGCGAGCGCAGGGAGCTCCTGAGAGCGGTTTGTGCCGAAAGAAGCCCGGGACCGGCACTTAGCTTCGGAGAGCTGCGTATCTGCGTCTTCTGCGTGTCTTGCCGCTCTACACTCAGCCAAAAGCTTTTCCACCATATCTTGCAAGGAGAAACTCTGCCAGGAAAGAAAACATCCAAAATCTTGTTCTAAAGCTTGCACGGGGGTCTGCAAAGAGTTTGGCAAGAATGAAAGGTAGTTGTCCAAAACTCGTTCTTTTCCAATAGAATAACCATGGAAAAGGCAGGAGAGTGGTAAAGTACTGTTTTCTCTAAGTCTGAATGCTGCCCACACTGTGCCTGTGTGCTGCAGCTTGCATCTTCGCCTTTGGGAAGCTGCCGCTCGCCGATTCTCCCGCAGGCGAAGAAGCGGCTTCTTCGCACACAGAGCATTGTGGCGAGCGCAGGGAGCTCCTGAGAGCGGTTTGTGCCGAAAGAAGCCCGGGACCGGCACTTAGCTTCGGAGAGCTGCGTATCTGCGTCTTCTGCGTGTCTTGCCGCTCTACACTCAGCAAAAAGCTTTTCCACCATATCTTGCAAGGAGAAACTCTGCCAGGAAAGAAAACATCCAAAATCTTGTTCTAAAGCTTGCACGGGGGTCTGCAAAGAGTTTGGCAAGAATGAAAGGTAGTTGTCCAAAACTCGTTCTTTTCCAATAGAATAACCATGGAAAAGGCAGGAGAGTGGTAAAGTACTGTTTTCTCTAAGTCTGAATGCTGCCCACACTGTGCCTGTGTGCTGCAGCTTGCATCTTCGCCTTTGGGAAGCTGCCGCTCGCCGATTCTCCCGCAGGCGAAGAAGCGGCTTCTTCGCACACAGAGCATTGTGGCGAGCGCAGGGAGCTCCTTAGAGCGGTTTGTGCCGAAAGAAGCCCGGGACCGGCACTTAGCTTCGGAGAGCTGCGTATCTGCGTCTTCTGCGTGTCTTGCCGCTCTACACTCAGCCAAAAGCTTTTCCACCATATCTTGCAAGGAGAAACTCTGCCAGGAAAGAAAACATCCAAAATCTTGTTCTAAAGCTTGCACGGGGGTCTGCAAAGAGTTTGGCAAGAATGAAAGGTAGTTGTCCAAAACTCGTTCTTTTCCAATAGAATAACCATGGAAAAGGCAGGAGAGTGGTAAAGTACTGTTTTCTCTAAGTCTGAATGCTGCCCACACTGTGCCTGTGTGCTGCAGCTTGCATCTTCGCCTTTGGGAAGCTGCCGCTCGCCGATTCTCCCGGAGGCGAAGAAGCGGCTTCTTCGCACACAGAGCATTGTGGCGAGCGCAGGGAGCTCCTGAGAGCGGTTTGTGCCGAAAGAAGCCCGGGACCGGCACTTAGCTTCGGAGAGCTGCGTATCTGCGTCTTCTGCGTGTCTTGCCGCTCTACACTCAGCCAAAAGCTTTTCCACCATATCTTGCAAGGAGAAACTCTGCCAGGAAAGAAAACATCCAAAATCTTGTTCTAAAGCTTGCACGGGGGTCTGCAAAGAGTTTGGCAAGAATGAAAGGTAGTTGTCCAAAACTCGTTCTTTTCCAATAGAATAACCATGGAAAAGGCAGGAGAGTGGTAAAGTACTGTTTTCTCTAAGTCTGAAGGCTGCCCACACTGTGCCTGTGTGCTGCAGCTTGCATCTTCGCCTTTGGGAAGCTGCCGCTCGCCGATTCTCCCGCAGGCGAAGAAGCGGCTTCTTCGCACACAGAGCATTGTGGCGAGCGCAGGGAGCTCCTGAGAGCGGTTTGTGCCGAAAGAAGCCCGGGACCGGCACTTAGCTTCGGAGAGCTGCGTATCTGCGTCTTCTGCGTGTCTTGCCGCTCTACACTCAGCAAAAAGCTTTTCCACCATATCTTGCAAGGAGAAACTCTGCCAGGAAAGAAAACATCCAAAATCTTGTTCTAAAGCTTGCACGGAGGTCTGCAAAGAGTTTGGCAAGAATGAAAGGTAGTTGTCCAAAACTCATTCTTTTCCAATAGAATAACCATGGAAAAGGCAGGAGAGTGGTAAAGTACTGTTTTCTCTAAGTCTGAATGCTGCCCACACTGTGCCTGTGTGCTGCAGCTTGCATCTTCGCCTTTGGGAAGCTGCCGCTCGCCGATTCTCCCGGAGGCGAAGAAGCGGCTTCTTCGCACACAGAGCATTGTGGCGAGCGCAGGGAGCTCCTGAGAGCGGTTTGTGCCGAAAGAAGCCCGGGACCGGCACTTAGCTTCGGAGAGCTGCGTATCTGCGTCTTCTGCGTGTCTTGCCGCTCTACACTCAGCCAAAAGCTTTTCCACCATATCTTGCAAGGAGAAACTCTGCCAGGAAAGAAAACATCCAAAATCTTGTTCTAAAGCTTGCACGGAGGTCTGCAAAGAGTTTGGCAAGAATGAAAGGTAGTTGTCCAAAACTCATTCTTTTCCAATAGAATAACCATGGAAAAGGCAGGAGAGTGGTAAAGTACTGTTTTCTCTAAGTCTGAATGCTGCCCACACTGTGCCTGTGTGCTGCAGCTTGCATCTTCGCCTTTGGGAAGCTGCCGCTTGCCGATTCTCCCGGAGGCGAAGAAGCGGCTTCTTCGCACACAGAGCATTGTGGCGAGCGCAGGGAGCTCCTGAGAGCGGTTTGTGCCGAAAGAAGCCCGGGACCGGCACTTAGCTTCGGAGAGCTGCGTATCTGCGTCTTCTGCGTGTCTTGCCGCTCTACACTCAGCCAAAAGCTTTTCCACCATATCTTGCAAGGAGAAACTCTGCCAGGAAAGAAAACATCCAAAATCTTGTTCTAAAGCTTGCACGGGGGTCTGCAAAGAGTTTGGCAAGAATGAAAGGTAGTTGTCCAAAACTCGTTCTTTTCCAATAGAATAACCATGGAAAAGGCAGGAGAGTGGTAAAGTACTGTTTTCTCTAAGTCTGAAGGCTGCCCACACTGTGCCTGTGTGCTGCAGCTTGCATCTTCGCCTTTGGGAAGCTGCCGCTCGCCGATTCTCCCGGAGGCGAAGAAGCGGCTTCTTCGCACACAGAGCATTGTGGCGAGCGCAGGGAGCTCCTGAGAGCGGTTTGTGCCGAAAGAAGCCCGGGACCGGCACTTAGCTTCGGAGAGCTGCGTATCTGCGTCTTCTGCGTGTCTTGCCGCTCTACACTCAGCAAAAAGCTTTTCCACCATATCTTGCAAGGAGAAACTCTGCCAGGAAAGAAAACATCCAAAATCTTGTTCTAAAGCTTGCACGGGGGTCTGCAAAGAGTTTGGCAAGAATGAAAGGTAGTTGTCCAAAACTCGTTCTTTTCCAATAGAATAACCATGGAAAAGGCAGGAGAGTGGTAAAGTACTGTTTTCTCTAAGTCTGAAGGCTGCCCACACTTGCCTGTGTGCTGCAGCTTGCATCTTCGCCTTTGGGAAGCTGCCGCTCGCCGATTCTCCCGCAGGCGAAGAAGCGGCTTCTTCGCACACAGAGCATTGTGGCGAGCGCAGGGAGCTCCTGAGAGCGGTTTGTGCCGAAAGAAGCCCGGGACCGGCACTTAGCTTCGGAGAGCTGCGTATCTGCGTCTTCTGCGTGTCTTGCCGCTCTACACTCAGCCAAAAGCTTTTCCACCATATCTTGCAAGGAGAAACTCTGCCAGGAAAGAAAACATCCAAAATCTTGTTCTAAAGCTTGCACGGGGGTCTGCAAAGAGTTTGGCAAGAATGAAAGGTAGTTGTCCAAAACTCGTTCTTTTCCAATAGAATAACCATGGAAAAGGCAGGAGAGTGGTAAAGTACTGTTTTCTCTAAGTCTGAAGGCTGCCCACACTGTGCCTGTGTGCTGCAGCTTGCATCTTCGCCTTTGGGAAGCTGCCGCTCGCCGATTCTCCCGGAGGCGAAGAAGCGGCTTCTTCGCACACAGAGCATTGTGGCGAGCGCAGGGAGCTCCTGAGAGCGGTTTGTGCCGAAAGAAGCCCGGGACCGGCACTTAGCTTCGGAGAGCTGCGTATCTGCGTCTTCTGCGTGTCTTGCCGCTCTACACTCAGCCAAAAGCTTTTCCACCATATCTTGCAAGGAGAAACTCTGCCAGGAAAGAAAACATCCAAAATCTTGTTCTAAAGCTTGCACGGGGGTCTGCAAAGAGTTTGGCAAGAATGAAAGGTAGTTGTCCAAAACTCGTTCTTTTCCAATAGAATAACCATGGATAAGGCAGGAGAGTGGTAAAGTACTGTTTTCTCTAAGTCTGAAGGCTGCCCACACTGTGCCTGTGTGCTGCAGCTTGCATCTTCGCCTTTGGGAAGCTGCCGCTCGCCGATTCTCCCGGAGGCGAAGAAGCGGCTTCTTCGCACACAGAGCATTGTGGCGAGCGCAGGGAGCTCCTGAGAGCGGTTTGTGCCGAAAGAAGCCCAGGACCGGCACTTAGCTTCGGAGAGCTGCGTATCCGCGTCTTCTGCGTGTCTTGCCGCTCTACACTCAGCAAAAAGCTTTTCCACCATATCTTGCAAGGAGAAACTCTGCCAGGAAAGAAAACATCCAAAATCTTGTTCTAAAGCTTGCACGGGGGTCTGCAAAGAGTTTGGCAAGAATGAAAGGTAGTTGTCCAAAACTCGTTCTTTTCCAATAGAATAACCATGGAAAAGGCAGGAGAGTGGTAAAGTACTGTTTTCTCTAAGTCTGAATGCTGCCCACACTGTGCCTGTGTGCTGCAGCTTGCATCTTCGCCTTTGGGAAGCTGCCGCTCGCCGATTCTCCCGCAGGCGAAGAAGCGGCTTCTTCGCACACAGAGCATTGTGGCGAGCGCAGGGAGCTCCTGAGAGCGGTTTGTGCCGAAAGAAGCCCGGGACCGGCACTTAGCTTCGGAGAGCTGCGTATCTGCGTCTTCTGCGTGTCTTGCCGCTCTACACTCAGCCAAAAGCTTTTCCACCATATCTTGCAAGGAGAAACTCTGCCAGGAAAGAAAACATCCAAAATCTTGTTCTAAAGCTTGCACGGGGGTCTGCAAAGAGTTTGGCAAGAATGAAAGGTAGTTGTCCAAAACTCGTTCTTTTCCAATAGAATAACCATGGAAAAGGCAGGAGAGTGGTAAAGTACTGTTTTCTCTAAGTCTGAAGGCTGCCCACACTGTGCCTGTGTGCTGCAGCTTGCATCTTCGCCTTTGGGAAGCTGCCGCTCGCCGATTCTCCCGGAGGCGAAGAAGCGGCTTCTTCACACACAGAGCATTGTGGCGAGCGCAGGGAGCTCCTGAGAGCGGTTTGTGCCGAAAGAAGCCCAGGACCGGCACTTAGCTTCGGAGAGCTGCGTATCTGTGTCTTCTGCGTGTCTTGCCGCTCAACACTCAGCCAAAAGCTTTTTCACCATATCTTGCAAGGAGAAACTCTGCCAGGGAAGAAAACATCCAAAATCTTGTTCTAAAGCTTGCACGGGGGTCTGCAAAGAGTTTGGCAAGAATGAAAGGTAGTTGTCCAAAACTCGTTCTTTTCCAATAGAATAACCATGGAAAAGGCAGGAGAGTGGTAAAGTACTGTTTTCTCTAAGTCTGAAGGCTGCCCACACTGTGCCTGTGTGCTGCAGCTTGCATCTTCGCCTTTGGGAAGCTGCCGCTCGCCGATTCTCCCGCAGGCGAAGAAGCGGCTTCTTCGCACACAGAGCATTGTGGCGAGCGCAGGGAGCTCCTGAGAGCGGTTTGTGCCGAAAGAAGCCCGGGACCGGCACTTAGCTTCGGAGAGCTGCGTATCTGCGTCTTCTGCGTGTCTTGCCGCTCTACACTCAGCCAAAAGCTTTTCCACCATATCTTGCAAGGAGAAACTCTGCCAGGAAAGAAAACATCCAAAATCTTGTTCTAAAGCTTGCACGGGGGTCTGCAAAGAGTTTGGCAAGAATGAAAGGTAGTTGTCCAAAACTCGTTCTTTTCCAATAGAATAACCATGGAAAAGGCAGGAGAGTGGTAAAGTACTGTTTTCTCTAAGTCTGAAGGCTGCCCACACTGTGCCTGCGTGCTGCAGCTTGCATCTTCGCCTTTGGGAAGCTGCCGCTCGCCGATTCTCCCGGAGGCGAAGAAGCGGCTTCTTCGCACACAGAGCATTGTGGCGAGCGCAGGGAGCTCCTGAGAGCGGTTTGTGCCGAAAGAAGCCCGGGACCGGCACTTAGCTTCGGAGAGCTGCGTATCTGCGTCTTCTGCGTGTCTTGCCGCTCTACACTCAGCAAAAAGCTTTTCCACCATATCTTGCAAGGAGAAACTCTGCCAGGAAAGAAAACATCCAAAATCTTGTTCTAAAGCTTGCACGGGGGTCTGCAAAGAGTTTGGCAAGAATGAAAGGTAGTTGTCCAAAACTCGTTCTTTTCCAATAGAATAACCATGGAAAAGGCAGGAGAGTGGTAAAGTACTGTTTTCTCTAAGTCTGAACGCTGCCCACACTGTGCCTGTGTGCTGCAGCTTGCATCTTCGCCTTTGGGAAGCTGCCGCTCGCCGATTCTCCCGCAGGCGAAGAAGCGGCTTCTTCGCACACAGAGCATTGTGGCGAGCGCAGGGAGCTCCTGAGAGCGGTTTGTGCCGAAAGAAGCCCGGGACCGGCACTTAGCTTCGGAGAGCTGCGTATCCGCGTCTTCTGCGTGTCTTGCCGCTCTACACTCAGCCAAAAGCTTTTTCACCATATCTTGCAAGGAGAAACTCTGCCAGGAAAGAAAACATCCAAAATCTTGTTCTAAAGCTTGCACGGGGGTCTGCAAAGAGTTTGGCAAGAATGAAAGGTAGTTGTCCAAAACTCGTTCTTTTCCAATAGAATAACCATGGAAAAGGCAGGAGAGTGGTAAAGTACTGTTTTCTCTAAGTCTGAATGCTGCCCACACTGTGCCTGTGTGCTGCAGCTTGCATCTTCGCCTTTGGGAAGCTGCCGCTCGCCGATTCTCCCGGAGGCGAAGAAGCGGCTTCTTCGCACACAGAGCATTGTGGCGAGGGCAGGGAGCTCCTGAGAGCGGTTTGTGCCGAAAGAAGCCCGGGACCGGCACTTAGCTTCGGAGAGCTGCGTATCTGCGTCTTCTGCGTGTCTTGCCGCTCTACACTCAGCCAAAAGCTTTTCCACCATATCTTGCAAGGAGAAACTCTGCCAGGAAAGAAAACATCCAAAATCTTGTTCTAAAGCTTGCACGGGGGTCTGCAAAGAGTTTGGCAAGAATGAAAGGTAGTTGTCCAAAACTCGTTCTTTTCCAATAGAATAACCATGGAAAAGGCAGGAGAGTGGTAAAGTACTGTTTTCTCTAAGTCTGAAGGCTGCCCACACTTGCCTGTGTGCTGCAGCTTGCATCTTCGCCTTTGGGAAGCTGCCGCTCGCCGACTCTCCCGGAGGCGAAGAAGCGGCTTCTTCGCACACAGAGCATTGTGGCGAGCGCAGGGAGCTCCTGAGAGCGGTTTGTGCCGAAAGAAGCCCGGGACCGGCACTTAGCTTCGGAGAGCTGCGTATCTGCGTCTTCTGCGTGTCTTGCCGCTCTACACTCAGCCAAAAGCTTTTCCACCATATCTTGCAAGGAGAAACTCTGCCAGGAAAGAAAACATCCAAAATCTTGTTCTAAAGCTTGCACGGGGGTCTGCAAAGAGTTTGGCAAGAATGAAAGGTAGTTGTCCAAAACTCGTTCTTTTCCAATAGAATAACCATGGAAAAGGCAGGAGAGTGGTAAAGTACTGTTTTCTCTAAGTCTGAAGGCTGCCCACACTGTGCCTGTGTGCTGCAGCTTGCATCTTCGCCTTTGGGAAGCTGCCGCTCGCCGATTCTCCCGGAGGCGAAGAAGCGGCTTCTTCGCACACAGAGCATTGTGGCGAGCGCAGGGAGCTCCTGAGAGCGGTTTGTGCCGAAAGAAGCCCGGGACCGGCACTTAGCTTCGGAGAGCTGCGTATCTGCGTCTTCTGCGTGTCTTGCCGCTCTACACTCAGCAAAAATCTTTTCCACCATATCTTGCAAGGAGAAACTCTGCCAGGAAAGAAAACATCCAAAATCTTGTTCTAAAGCTTGCACGGGGGTCTGCAAAGAGTTTGGCAAGAATGAAAGGTAGTTGTCCAAAACTCGTTCTTTTCCAATAGAATAACCATGGAAAAGGCAGGAGAGTGGTAAAGTACTGTTTTCTCTAAGTCTGAAGGCTGCCCACACTGTGCCTGTGTGCTGCAGCTTGCATCTTCGCCTTTGGCAAGCTGCCGCTCGCCGATTCTCCCGGAGGCGAAGAAGCGGCTTCTTCGCACACAGAGCATTGTGGCGAGCGCAGGGAGCTCCTGAGAGCGGTTTGTGCCGAAAGAAGCCCGGGACCGGCACTTAGCTTCGGAGAGCTGCGTATCTGCGTCTTCTGCGTGTCTTGCCGCTCTACACTCAGCAAAAAGCTTTTCCACCATATCTTGCAAGGAGAAACTCTGCCAGGAAAGAAAACATCCAAAATCTTGTTCTAAAGCTTGCACGGAGGTCTGCAAAGAGTTTGGCAAGAATGAAAGGTAGTTGTCCAAAACTCGTTCTTTTCCAATAGAATAACCATGGAAAAGGCAGGAGAGTGGTAAAGTACTGTTTTCTCTAAGTCTGAAGGCTGCCCACACTGTGCCTGCGTGCTGCAGCTTGCATCTTCGCCTTTGGGAAGCTGCCGCTCGCCGATTCTCCCGGAGGCGAAGAAGCGGCTTCTTCGCACACAGAGCATTGTGGCGAGCGCAGGGAGCTCCTGAGAGCGGTTTGTGCCGAAAGAAGCCCGGGACCGGCACTTAGCTTCGGAGAGCTGCGTATCTGCGTCTTCTGCGTGTCTTGCCGCTCTACACTCAGCAAAAAGCTTTTCCACCATATCTTGCAAGGAGAAACTCTGCCAGGAAAGAAAACATCCAAAATCTTGTTCTAAAGCTTGCACGGGGGTCTGCAAAGAGTTTGGCAAGAATGAAAGGTAGTTGTCCAAAACTCGTTCTTTTCCAATAGAATAACCATGGAAAAGGCAGGAGAGTGGTAAAGTACTGTTTTCTCTAAGTCTGAATGCTGCCCACACTGTGCCTGTGTGCTGCAGCTTGCATCTTCGCCTTTGGGAAGCTGCCGCTCGCCGATTCTCCCGCAGGCGAAGAAGCGGCTTCTTCGCACACAGAGCATTGTGGCGAGCGCAGGGAGCTCCTGAGAGCGGTTTGTGCCGAAAGAAGCCCGGGACCGGCACTTAGCTTCGGAGAGCTGCGTATCCGCGTCTTCTGCGTGTCTTGCCGCTCTACACTCAGCAAAAAGCTTTTCCACCATATCTTGCAAGGAGAAACTCTGCCAGGAAAGAAAACATCCAAAATCTTGTTCTAAAGCTTGCACGGGGGTCTGCAAAGAGTTTGGCAAGAATGAAAGGTAGTTGTCCAAAACTCGTTCTTTTCCAATAGAATAACCATGGAAAAGGCAGGAGAGTGGTAAAGTACTGTTTTCTCTAAGTCTGAATGCTGCCCACACTGTGCCTGTGTGCTGCAGCTTGCATCTTCGCCTTTGGGAAGCTGCCGCTCGCCGATTCTCCCGGAGGCGAAGAAGCGGCTTCTTCGCACACAGAGCATTGTGGCGAGGGCAGGGAGCTCCTGAGAGCGGTTTGTGCCGAAAGAAGCCCGGGACCGGCACTTAGCTTCGGAGAGCTGCGTATCTGCGTCTTCTGCGTGTCTTGCCGCTCTACACTCAGCCAAAAGCTTTTCCACCATATCTTGCAAGGAGAAACTCTGCCAGGAAAGAAAACATCCAAAATCTTGTTCTAAAGCTTGCACGGGGGTCTGCAAAGAGTTTGGCAAGAATGAAAGGTAGTTGTCCAAAACTCGTTCTTTTCCAATAGAATAACCATGGAAAAGGCAGGAGAGTGGTAAAGTACTGTTTTCTCTAAGTCTGAAGGCTGCCCACACTTGCCTGTGTGCTGCAGCTTGCATCTTCGCCTTTGGGAAGCTGCCGCTCGCCGACTCTCCCGCAGGCGAAGAAGCGGCTTCTTCGCACACAGAGCATTGTGGCGAGCGCAGGGAGCTCCTGAGAGCGGTTTGTGCCGAAAGAAGCCCGGGACCGGCACTTAGCTTCGGAGAGCTGCGTATCTGCGTCTTCTGCGTGTCTTGCCGCTCTACACTCAGCCAAAAGCTTTTCCACCATATCTTGCAAGGAGAAACTCTGCCAGGAAAGAAAACATCCAAAATCTTGTTCTAAAGCTTGCACGGGGGTCTGCAAAGAGTTTGGCAAGAATGAAAGGTAGTTGTCCAAAACTCGTTCTTTTCCAATAGAATAACCATGGAAAAGGCAGGAGAGTGGTAAAGTACTGTTTTCTCTAAGTCTGAAGGCTGCCCACACTGTGCCTGTGTGCTGCAGCTTGCATCTTCGCCTTTGGGAAGCTGCCGCTCGCCGATTCTCCCGGAGGCGAAGAAGCGGCTTCTTCACACACAGAGCATTGTGGCGAGCGCAGGGAGCTCCTGAGAGCGGTTTGTGCCGAAAGAAGCCCGGGACCGGCACTTAGCTTCGGAGAGCTGCGTATCTGCGTCTTCTGCGTGTCTTGCCGCTCTACACTCAGCAAAAAGCTTTTCCACCATATCTTGCAAGGAGAAACTCTGCCAGGAAAGAAAACATCCAAAATCTTGTTCTAAAGCTTGCACGGGGGTCTGCAAAGAGTTTGGCAAGAATGAAAGGTAGTTGTCCAAAACTCGTTCTTTTCCAATAGAATAACCATGGAAAAGGCAGGAGAGTGGTAAAGTACTGTTTTCTCTAAGTCTGAAGGCTGCCCACACTGTGCCTGTGTGCTGCAGCTTGCATCTTCGCCTTTGGGAAGCTGCCGCTCGCCGATTCTCCCGGAGGCGAAGAAGCGGCTTCTTCGCACACAGAGCATTGTGGCGAGCCCAGGGAGCTCCTGAGAGCGGTTTGTGCCGAAAGAAGCCCGGGACCGGCACTTAGCTTCGGAGAGCTGCGTATCTGCGTCTTCTGCGTGTCTTGCCGCTCTACACTCAGCCAAAAGCTTTTCCACCATATCTTGCAAGGAGAAACTCTGCCAGGAAAGAAAACATCCAAAATCTTGTTCTAAAGCTTGCACGGGGGTCTGCAAAGAGTTTGGCAAGAATGAAAGGTAGTTGTCCAAAACTCGTTCTTTTCCAATAGAATAACCATGGATAAGGCAGGAGAGTGGTAAAGTACTGTTTTCTCTAAGTCTGAAGGCTGCCCACACTGTGCCTGCGTGCTGCAGCTTGCATCTTCGCCTTTGGGAAGCTGCCGCTCGCCGATTCTCCCGGAGGCGAAGAAGCGGCTTCTTCGCACACAGAGCATTGTGGCGAGCGCAGGGAGCTCCTGAGAGCGGTTTGTGCCGAAAGAAGCCCGGGACCGGCACTTAGCTTCGGAGAGCTGCGTATCTGCGTCTTCTGCGTGTCTTGCCGCTCTACACTCAGCAAAAAGCTTTTCCACCATATCTTGCAAGGAGAAACTCTGCCAGGAAAGAAAACATCCAAAATCTTGTTCTAAAGCTTGCACGGAGGTCTGCAAAGAGTTTGGCAAGAATGAAAGGTAGTTGTCCAAAACTCGTTCTTTTCCAATAGAATAAACATGGATAAGGCAGGAGAGTGGTAAAGTACTGTTTTCTCTAAGTCTGAAGGCTGCCCACACTGTGCCTGTGTGCTGCAGCTTGCATCTTCGCCTTTGGCAAGCTGCCGCTCGCCGATTCTCCCGGAGGCGAAGAAGCGGCTTCTTCACACACAGAGCATTGTGGCGAGCGCAGGGAGCTCCTGAGAGCGGTTTGTGCCGAAAGAAGCCCGGGACCGGCACTTAGCTTCGGAGAGCTGCGTATCTGTGTCTTCTGCGTGTCTTGCCGCTCAACACTCAGCCAAAAGCTTTTTCACCATATCTTGCAAGGAGAAACTCTGCCAGGAAAGAAAACATCCAAAATCTTGTTCTAAAGCTTGCACGGGGGTCTGCAAAGAGTTTGGCAAGAATGAAAGGTAGTTGTCCAAAACTCGTTCTTTTCCAATAGAATAACCATGGAAAAGGCAGGAGAGTGGTAAAGTACTGTTTTCTCTAAGTCTGAAGGCTGCCCACACTGTGCCTGTGTGCTGCAGCTTGCATCTTCGCCTTTGGGAAGCTGCCGCTCGCCGATTCTCCCGGAGGCGAAGAAGCGGCTTCTTCGCACACAGAGCATTGTGGCGAGCGCAGGGAGCTCCTGAGAGCGGTTTGTGCCGAAAGAAGCCCGGGACCGGCACTTAGCTTCGGAGAGCTGCGTATCTGCGTCTTCTGCGTGTCTTGCCGCTCTACACTCAGCCAAAAGCTTTTCCACCATATCTTGCAAGGAGAAACTCTGCCAGGAAAGAAAACATCCAAAATCTTGTTCTAAAGCTTGCACGGGGGTCTGCAAAGAGTTTGGCAAGAATGAAAGGTAGTTGTCCAAAACTCGTTCTTTTCCAATAGAATAACCATGGAAAAGGCAGGAGAGTGGTAAAGTACTGTTTTCTCTAAGTCTGAAGGCTGCCCACACTGTGCCTGCGTGCTGCAGCTTGCATCTTCGCCTTTGGGAAGCTGCCGCTCGCCGATTCTCCCGCAGGCGAAGAAGCGGCTTCTTCGCACACAGAGCATTGTGGCGAGCGCAGGGAGCTCCTGAGAGCGGTTTGTGCCGAAAGAAGCCCGGGACCGGCACTTAGCTTCGGAGAGCTGCGTATCTGCGTCTTCTGCGTGTCTTGCCGCTCTACACTCAGCCAAAAGCTTTTCCACCATATCTTGCAAGGAGAAACTCTGCCAGGAAAGAAAACATCCAAAATCTTGTTCTAAAGCTTGCACGGGGGTCTGCAAAGAGTTTGGCAAGAATGAAAGGTAGTTGTCCAAAACTCGTTCTTTTCCAATAGAATAACCATGGAAAAGGCAGGAGAGTGGTAAAGTACTGTTTTCTCTAAGTCTGAATGCTGCCCACACTGTGCCTGTGTGCTGCAGCTTGCATCTTCGCCTTTGGGAAGCTGCCGCTCGCCGATTCTCCCGCAGGCGAAGAAGCGGCTTCTTCGCACACAGAGCATTGTGGCGAGCGCAGGGAGCTCCTGAGAGCGGTTTGTGCCGAAAGAAGCCCGGGACCGGCACTTAGCTTCGGAGAGCTGCGTATCCGCGTCTTCTGCGTGTCTTGCCGCTCTACACTCAGCAAAAAGCTTTTCCACCATATCTTGCAAGGAGAAACTCTGCCAGGAAAGAAAACATCCAAAATCTTGTTCTAAAGCTTGCACGGGGGTCTGCAAAGAGTTTGGCAAGAATGAAAGGTAGTTGTCCAAAACTCGTTCTTTTCCAATAGAATAACCATGGAAAAGGCAGGAGAGTGGTAAAGTACTGTTTTCTCTAAGTCTGAATGCTGCCCACACTGTGCCTGTGTGCTGCAGCTTGCATCTTCGCCTTTGGGAAGCTGCCGCTCGCCGATTCTCCCGGAGGCGAAGAAGCGGCTTCTTCGCACACAGAGCATTGTGGCGAGGGCAGGGAGCTGCTGAGAGCGGTTTGTGCCGAAAGAAGCCCGGGACCGGCACTTAGCTTCGGAGAGCTGCGTATCTGCGTCTTCTGCGTGTCTTGCCGCTCTACACTCAGCAAAAAGCTTTTCCACCATATCTTGCAAGGAGAAACTCTGCCAGGAAAGAAAACATCCAAAATCTTGTTCTAAAGCTTGCACGGGGGTCTGCAAAGAGTTTGGCAAGAATGAAAGGTAGTTGTCCAAAACTCGTTCTTTTCCAATAGAATAACCATGGAAAAGGCAGGAGAGTGGTAAAGTACTGTTTTCTCTAAGTCTGAAGGCTGCCCACACTTGCCTGTGTGCTGCAGCTTGCATCTTCGCCTTTGGGAAGCTGCCGCTCGCCGACTCTCCCGCAGGCGAAGAAGCGGCTTCTTCGCACACAGAACATTGTGGCGAGCGCAGGGAGCTCCTGAGAGCGGTTTGTGCCGAAAGAAGCCCGGGACCGGCACTTAGCTTCGGAGAGCTGCGTATCTGCGTCTTCTGCGTGTCTTGCCGCTCTACACTCAGCCAAAAGCTTTTCCACCATATCTTGCAAGGAGAAACTCTGCCAGGAAAGAAAACATCCAAAATCTTGTTCTAAAGCTTGCACGGGGGTCTGCAAAGAGTTTGGCAAGAATGAAAGGTAGTTGTCCAAAACTCGTTCTTTTCCAATAGAATAACCATGGAAAAGGCAGGAGAGTGGTAAAGTACTGTTTTCTCTAAGTCTGAAGGCTGCCCACACTGTGCCTGTGTGCTGCAGCTTGCATCTTCGCCTTTGGGAAGCTGCCGCTCGCCGATTCTCCCGGAGGCGAAGAAGCGGCTTCTTCGCACACAGAGCATTGTGGCGAGCGCAGGGAGCTCCTGAGAGCGGTTTGTGCCGAAAGAAGCCCGGGACCGGCACTTAGCTTCGGAGAGCTGCGTATCTGCGTCTTCTGCGTGTCTTGCCGCTCTACACTCAGCAAAAAGCTTTTCCACCATATCTTGCAAGGAGAAACTCTGCCAGGAAAGAAAACATCCAAAATCTTGTTCTAAAGCTTGCACGGGGGTCTGCAAAGAGTTTGGCAAGAATGAAAGGTAGTTGTCCAAAACTCGTTCTTTTCCAATAGAATAACCATGGAAAAGGCAGGAGAGTGGTAAAGTACTGTTTTCTCTAAGTCTGAAGGCTGCCCACACTGTGCCTGTGTGCTGCAGCTTGCATCTTCGCCTTTGGGAAGCTGCCGCTCGCCGATTCTCCCGGAGGCGAAGAAGCGGCTTCTTCGCACACAGAGCATTGTGGCGAGCGCGGGGAGCTCCTGAGAGCGGTTTGTGCCGAAAGAAGCCCGGGACCGGCACTTAGCTTCGGAGAGCTGCGTATCTGCGTCTACTGCGTGTCTTGCCGCTCTACACTCAGCAAAAAGCTTTTCCACCATATCTTGCAAGGAGAAACTCTGCCAGGAAAGAAAACATCCAAAATCTTGTTCTAAAGCTTGCACGGGGGTCTGCAAAGAGTTTGGCAAGAATGAAAGGTAGTTGTCCAAAACTCGTTCTTTTCCAATAGAATAACCATGGATAAGGCAGGAGAGTGGTAAAGTACTGTTTTCTCTAAGTCTGAAGGCTGCCCACACTGTGCCTGCGTGCTGCAGCTTGCATCTTCGCCTTTGGGAAGCTGCCGCTCGCCGATTCTCCCGGAGGCGAAGAAGCGGCTTCTTCGCACACAGAGCATTGTGGCGAGCGCAGGGAGCTCCTGAGAGCGGTTTGTGCCGAAAGAAGCCCGGGACCGGCACTTAGCTTCGGAGAGCTGCGTATCTGCGTCTTCTGCGTGTCTTGCCGCTCTACACTCAGCAAAAAGCTTTTCCACCATATCTTGCAAGGAGAAACTCTGCCAGGAAAGAAAACATCCAAAATCTTGTTCTAAAGCTTGCACGGAGGTCTGCAAAGAGTTTGGCAAGAATGAAAGGTAGTTGTCCAAAACTCGTTCTTTTCCAATAGAATAACCATGGAAAAGGCAGGAGAGTGGTAAAGTACTGTTTTCTCTAAGTCTGAAGGCTGCCCACACTGTGCCTGTGTGCTGCAGCTTGCATCTTCGCCTTTGGGAAGCTGCCGCTCGCCGATTCTCCCGCAGGCAAAGAAGCGGCTTCTTCGCACACAGAGCATTGTGGCGAGCGCAGGGAGCTCCTGAGAGCGGTTTGTGCCGAAAGAAGCCCGGGACCGGCACTTAGCTTCGGAGAGCTGCGTATCCGCGTCTTCTGCGTGTCTTGCCGCTCTACACTCAGCAAAAAGCTTTTCCACCATATCTTGCAAGGAGAAACTCTGCCAGGAAAGAAAACATCCAAAATCTTGTTCTAAAGCTTGCACGGGGGTCTGCAAAGAGTTTGGCAAGAATGAAAGGTAGTTGTCCAAAACTCGTTCTTTTCCAATAGAATAACCATGGAAAAGGCAGGAGAGTGGTAAAGTACTGTTTTCTCTAAGTCTGAATGCTGCCCACACTGTGCCTGTTTGCTGCAGCTTGCATCTTCGCCTTTGGGAAGCTGCCGCTCGCCGATTCTCCCGGAGGCGAAGAAGCGGCTTCTTCGCACACAGAGCATTGTGGCGAGCGCAGGGAGCTCCTGAGAGCGGTTTGTGCCGAAAGAAGCCCGGGACCGGCACTTAGCTTCGGAGAGCTGCGTATCTGCGTCTTCTGCGTGTCTTGCCGCTCTACACTCAGCAAAAAGCTTTTCCACCATATCTTGCAAGGAGAAACTCTGCCAGGAAAGAAAACATCCAAAATCTTGTTCTAAAGCTTGCACGGGGGTCTGCAAAGAGTTTGGCAAGAATGAAAGGTAGTTGTCCAAAACTCGTTCTTTTCCAATAGAATAAACATGGATAAGGCAGGAGAGTGGTAAAGTACTGTTTTCTCTAAGTCTGAAGGCTGCCCACACTGTGCCTGTGTGCTGCAGCTTGCATCTTCGCCTTTGGGAAGCTGCCGCTCGCCGATTCTCCCGGAGGCGAAGAAGCGGCTTCTTCACACACAGAGCATTGTGGCGAGCGCAGGGAGCTCCTGAGAGCGGTTTGTGCCGAAAGAAGCCCAGGACCGGCACTTAGCTTCGGAGAGCTGCGTATCTGTGTCTTCTGCGTGTCTTGCCGCTCAACACTCAGCCAAAAGCTTTTTCACCATATCTTGCAAGGAGAAACTCTGCCAGGGAAGAAAACATCCAAAATCTTGTTCTAAAGCTTGCACGGGGGTCTGCAAAGAGTTTGGCAAGAATGAAAGGTAGTTGTCCAAAACTCGTTCTTTTCCAATAGAATAACCATGGAAAACGCAGGAGAGTGGTAAAGTACTGTTTTCTCTAAGTCTGAAGGCTGCCCACACTGTGCCTGTGTGCTGCAGCTTGCATCTTCGCCTTTGGGAAGCTGCCGCTCGCCGATTCTCCCGGAGGCGAAGAAGCGGCTTCTTCGCACACAGAGCATTGTGGCGAGCGCAGGGAGCTCCTGAGAGCGGTTTGTGCCGAAAGAAGCCCGGGACCGGCACTTAGCTTCGGAGAGCTGCGTATCTGCGTCTTCTGCGTGTCTTGCCGCTCTACACTCAGCCAAAAGCTTTTCCACCATATCTTGCAAGGAGAAACTCTGCCAGGAAAGAAAACATCCAAAATCTTGTTCTAAAGCTTGCACGGGGGTCTGCAAAGAGTTTGGCAAGAATGAAAGGTAGTTGTCCAAAACTCGTTCTTTTCCAATAGAATAACCATGGAAAAGGCAGGAGAGTGGTAAAGTACTGTTTTCTCTAAGTCTGAAGGCTGCCCACACTGTGCCTGCGTGCTGCAGCTTGCATCTTCGCCTTTGGGAAGCTGCCGCTCGCCGATTCTCCCGGAGGCGAAGAAGCGGCTTCTTCGCACACAGAGCATTGTGGCGAGCGCAGGGAGCTCCTGAGAGCGGTTTGTGCCGAAAGAAGCCCGGGACCGGCACTTAGCTTCGGAGAGCTGCGTATCTGCGTCTTCTGCGTGTCTTGCCGCTCTACACTCAGCAAAAAGCTTTTCCACCATATCTTGCAAGGAGAAACTCTGCCAGGAAAGAAAACATCCAAAATCTTGTTCTAAAGCTTGCACGGGGGTCTGCAAAGAGTTTGGCAAGAATGAAAGGTAGTTGTCCAAAACTCGTTCTTTTCCAATAGAATAACCATGGAAAAGGCAGGAGAGTGGTAAAGTACTGTTTTCTCTAAGTCTGAAGGCTGCCCACACTGTGCCTGTGTGCTGCAGCTTGCATCTTCGCCTTTGGGAAGCTGCCGCTCGCCGATTCTCCCGCAGGCGAAGAAGCGGCTTCTTCGCACACAGAGCATTGTGGCGAGCGCAGGGAGCTCCTGAGAGCGGTTTGTGCCGAAAGAAGCCCGGGACCGGCACTTAGCTTCGGAGAGCTGCGTATCTGCGTCTTCTGCGTGTCTTGCCGCTCTACACTCAGCAAAAAGCTTTTCCACCATATCTTGCAAGGAGAAACTCTGCCAGGAAAGAAAACATCCAAAATCTTGTTCTAAAGCTTGCACGGGGGTCTGCAAAGAGTTTGGCAAGAATGAAAGGTAGTTGTCCAAAACTCGTTCTTTTCCAATAGAATAACCATGGAAAAGGCAGGAGAGTGGTAAAGTACTGTTTTCTCTAAGTCTGAAGGCTGCCCACACTGTGCCTGTGTGCTGCAGCTTGCATCTTCGCCTTTGGGAAGCTGCCGCTCGCCGATTCTCCCGCAGGCGAAGAAGCGGCTTCTTCGCACACAGAGCATTGTGGCGAGCGCAGGGAGCTCCTGAGAGCGGTTTGTGCCGAAAGAAGCCCGGGACCGGCACTTAGCTTCGGAGAGCTGCGTATCTGCGTCTTCTGCGTGTCTTGCCGCTCTACACTCAGCAAAAAGCTTTTCCACCATATCTTGCAAGGAGAAACTCTGCCAGGAAAGAAAACATCCAAAATCTTGTTCTAAAGCTTGCACGGGGGTCTGCAAAGAGTTTGGCAAGAATGAAAGGTAGTTGTCCAAAACTCGTTCTTTTCCAATAGAATAACCATGGAAAAGGCAGGAGAGTGGTAAAGTACTGTTTTCTCTAAGTCTGAAGGCTGCCCACACTGTGCCTGTGTGCTGCAGCTTGCATCTTCGCCTTTGGCAAGCTGCCGCTCGCCGATTCTCCCGGAGGCGAAGAAGCGGCTTCTTCGCACACAGAGCATTGTGGCGAGCGCAGGGAGCTCCTGAGAGCGGTTTGTGCCGAAAGAAGCCCGGGACCGGCACTTAGCTTCGGAGAGCTGCGTATCTGCGTCTTCTGCGTGTCTTGCCGCTCTACACTCAGCCAAAAGCTTTTCCACCATATCTTGCAAGGAGAAACTCTGCCAGGAAAGAAAACATCCAAAATCTTGTTCTAAAGCTTGCACGGGGGTCTGCAAAGAGTTTGGCAAGAATGAAAGGTAGTTGTCCAAAACTCGTTCTTTTCCAATAGAATAACCATGGATAAGGCAGGAGAGTGGTAAAGTACTGTTTTCTCTAAGTCTGAAGGCTGCCCACACTGTGCCTGCGTGCTGCAGCTTGCATCTTCGCCTTTGGGAAGCTGCCGCTCGCCGATTCTCCCGGAGGCGAAGAAGCGGCTTCTTCGCACACAGAGCATTGTGGCGAGCGCAGGGAGCTCCTGAGAGCGGTTTGTGCCGAAAGAAGCCCGGGACCGGCACTTAGCTTCGGAGAGCTGCGTATCTGCGTCTTCTGCGTGTCTTGCCGCTCTACACTCAGCAAAAAGCTTTTCCACCATATCTTGCAAGGAGAAACTCTGCCAGGAAAGAAAACATCCAAAATCTTGTTCTAAAGCTTGCACGGAGGTCTGCAAAGAGTTTGGCAAGAATGAAAGGTAGTTGTCCAAAACTCGTTCTTTTCCAATAGAATAACCATGGAAAAGGCAGGAGAGTGGTAAAGTACTGTTTTCTCTAAGTCTGAAGGCTGCCCACACTGTGCCTGTGTGCTGCAGCTTGCATCTTCGCCTTTGGGAAGCTGCCGCTCGCCGATTCTCCCGCAGGCGAAGAAGCGGCTTCTTCGCACACAGAGCATTGTGGCGAGCGCAGGGAGCTCCTGAGAGCGGTTTGTGCCGAAAGAAGCCCGGGACCGGCACTTAGCTTCGGAGAGCTGCGTATCTGCGTCTTCTGCGTGTCTTGCCGCTCTACACTCAGCAAAAAGCTTTTCCACCATATCTTGCAAGGAGAAACTCTGCCAGGAAAGAAAACATCCAAAATCTTGTTCTAAAGCTTGCACGGGGGTCTGCAAAGAGTTTGGCAAGAATGAAAGGTAGTTGTCCAAAACTCGTTCTTTTCCAATAGAATAACCATGGAAAAGGCAGGAGAGTGGTAAAGTACTGTTTTCTCTAAGTCTGAATGCTGCCCACACTGTGCCTGTTTGCTGCAGCTTGCATCTTCGCCTTTGGGAAGCTGCCGCTCGCCGATTCTCCCGGAGGCGAAGAAGCGGCTTCTTCGCACACAGAGCATTGTGGCGAGCGCAGGGAGCTCCTGAGAGCGGTTTGTGCCGAAAGAAGCCCGGGACCGGCACTTAGCTTCGGAGAGCTGCGTATCTGCGTCTTCTGCGTGTCTTGCCGCTCTACACTCAGCCAAAAGCTTTTCCACCATATCTTGCAAGGAGAAACTCTGCCAGGAAAGAAAACATCCAAAATCTTGTTCTAAAGCTTGCACGGGGGTCTGCAAAGAGTTTGGCAAGAATGAAAGGTAGTTGTCCAAAACTCGTTCTTTTCCAATAGAATAAACATGGATAAGGCAGGAGAGTGGTAAAGTACTGTTTTCTCTAAGTCTGAAGGCTGCCCACACTGTGCCTGTGTGCTGCAGCTTGCATCTTCGCCTTTGGGAAGCTGCCGCTCGCCGATTCTCCCGGAGGCGAAGAAGCGGCTTCTTCGCACACAGAGCATTGTGGCGAGCGCAGGGAGCTCCTGAGAGCGGTTTGTGCCGAAAGAAGCCCAGGACCGGCACTTAGCTTCGGAGAGCTGCGTATCTGTGTCTTCTGCGTGTCTTGCCGCTCAACACTCAGCCAAAAGCTTTTTCACCATATCTTGCAAGGAGAAACTCTGCCAGGGAAGAAAACATCCAAAATCTTGTTCTAAAGCTTGCACGGGGGTCTGCAAAGAGTTTGGCAAGAATGAAAGGTAGTTGTCCAAAACTCGTTCTTTTCCAATAGAATAACCATGGATAAGGCAGGAGAGTGGTAAAGTACTGTTTTCTCTAAGTCTGAAGGCTGCCCACACTGTGCCTGTGTGCTGCAGCTTGCATCTTCGCCTTTGGGAAGCTGCCGCTCGCCGATTCTCCCGGAGGCGAAGAAGCGGCTTCTTCGCACACAGAGCATTGTGGCGAGCGCAGGGAGCTCCTGAGAGCGGTTTGTGCCGAAAGAAGCCCGGGACCGGCACTTAGCTTCGGAGAGCTGCGTATCTGCGTCTTCTGCGTGTCTTGCCGCTCTACACTCAGCCAAAAGCTTTTCCACCATATCTTGCAAGGAGAAACTCTGCCAGGAAAGAAAACATCCAAAATCTTGTTCTAAAGCTTGCACGGGGGTCTGCAAAGAGTTTGGCAAGAATGAAAGGTAGTTGTCCAAAACTCGTTCTTTTCCAATAGAATAACCATGGAAAAGGCAGGAGAGTGGTAAAGTACTGTTTTCTCTAAGTCTGAAGGCTGCCCACACTGTGCCTGCGTGCTGCAGCTTGCATCTTCGCCTTTGGGAAGCTGCCGCTCGCCGATTCTCCCGGAGGCGAAGAAGCGGCTTCTTCGCACACAGAGCATTGTGGCGAGCGCAGGGAGCTCCTGAGAGCGGTTTGTGCCGAAAGAAGCCCGGGACCGGCACTTAGCTTCGGAGAGCTGCGTATCTGCGTCTTCTGCGTGTCTTGCCGCTCTACACTCAGCAAAAAGCTTTTCCACCATATCTTGCAAGGAGAAACTCTGCCAGGAAAGAAAACATCCAAAATCTTGTTCTAAAGCTTGCACGGGGGTCTGCAAAGAGTTTGGCAAGAATGAAAGGTAGTTGTCCAAAACTCGTTCTTTTCCAATAGAATAACCATGGAAAAGGCAGGAGAGTGGTAAAGTACTGTTTTCTCTAAGTCTGAAGGCTGCCCACACTGTGCCTGTGTGCTGCAGCTTGCATCTTCGCCTTTGGGAAGCTGCCGCTCGCCGATTCTCCCGGAGGCGAAGAAGCGGCTTCTTCGCACACAGAGCATTGTGGCGAGCGCAGGGAGCTCCTGAGAGCGGTTTGTGCCGAAAGAAGCCCGGGACCGGCACTTAGCTTCGGAGAGCTGCGTATCTGCGTCTTCTGCGTGTCTTGCCGCTCTACACTCAGCAAAAAGCTTTTCCACCATATCTTGCAAGGAGAAACTCTGCCAGGAAAGAAAACATCCAAAATCTTGTTCTAAAGCTTGCACGGGGGTCTGCAAAGAGTTTGGCAAGAATGAAAGGTAGTTGTCCAAAACTCGTTCTTTTCCAATAGAATAACCATGGAAAAGGCAGGAGAGTGGTAAAGTACTGTTTTCTCTAAGTCTGAATGCTGCCCACACTGTGCCTGTGTGCTGCAGCTTGCATCTTCGCCTTTGGGAAGCTGCCGCTCGCCGATTCTCCCGGAGGCGAAGAAGCGGCTTCTTCGCACACAGAGCATTGTGGCGAGCGCAGGGAGCTCCTGAGAGCGGTTTGTGCCGAAAGAAGCCCGGGACCGGCACTTAGCTTCGGAGAGCTGCGTATCTGCGTCTTCTGCGTGTCTTGCCGCTCTACACTCAGCAAAAAGCTTTTACACCATATCTTGCAAGGAGAAACTCTGCCAGGAAAGAAAACATCCAAAATCTTGTTCTAAAGCTTGCACGGGGGTCTGCAAAGAGTTTGGCAAGAATGAAAGGTAGTTGTCCAAAACTCGTTCTTTTCCAATAGAATAAACATGGATAAGGCAGGAGAGTGGTAAAGTACTGTTTTCTCTAAGTCTGAAGGCTGCCCACACTGTGCCTGTGTGCTGCAGCTTGCATCTTCGCCTTTGGGAAGCTGCCGCTCGCCGATTCTCCCGCAGGCGAAGAAGCGGCTTCTTCACACACAGAGCATTGTGGCGAGCGCAGGGAGCTCCTGAGAGCGGTTTGTGCCGAAAGAAGCCCAGGACCGGCACTTAGCTTCGGAGAGCTGCGTATCTGTGTCTTCTGCGTGTCTTGCCGCTCAACACTCAGCCAAAAGCTTTTTCACCATATCTTGCAAGGAGAAACTCTGCCAGGGAAGAAAACATCCAAAATCTTGTTCTAAAGCTTGCACGGGGGTCTGCAAAGAGTTTGGCAAGAATGAAAGGTAGTTGTCCAAAACTCGTTCTTTTCCAATAGAATAACCATGGAAAAGGCAGGAGAGTGGTAAAGTACTGTTTTCTCTAAGTCTGAAGGCTGCCCACATTGTGCCTGTGTGCTGCAGCTTGCATCTTCGCCTTTGGGAAGCTGCCGCACGCCGATTCTCCCGCAGGCGAAGAAGCGGCTTCTTCGCACACAGAGCATTGTGGCGAGCGCAGGGAGCTCCTGAGAGCGGTTTGTGCCGAAAGAAGCCCAGGACCGGCACTTAGCTTCGGAGAGCTGCGTATCTGTGTCTTCTGCGTGTCTTGCCGCTCAACACTCAGCCAAAAGCTTTTTCACCATATCTTGCAAGGAGAAACTCTGCCAGGGAAGAAAACATCCAAAATCTTGTTCTAAAGCTTGCACGCAGGTCTGCAAAGAGTTTGGCAAGAATGAAAGGTAGTTGTCCAAAACTCGTTCTTTTCCAATAGAATAACCATGGAAAAGGCAGGAGAGTGGTAAAGTACTGTTTTCTCTAAGTCTGAAGGCTGCCCACATTGTGCCTGTGTGCTGCAGCTTGCATCTTCGCCTTTGGGAAGCTGCCGCACGCCGATTCTCCCGCAGGCGAAGAAGCGGCTTCTTCGCACACAGAGCATTGTGGCGAGCGCAGGGAGCTCCTGAGAGCGGTTTGTGCCGAAAGAAGCCCGGGACCGGCACTTAGCTTCGGAGAGCTGCGTATCTGCGTCTTCTGCGTGTCTTGCCGCTCTACACTCAGCAAAAAGCTTTTCCACCATATCTTGCAAGGAGAAACTCTGCCAGGAAAGAAAACATCCAAAATCTTGTTCTAAAGCTTGCACGGAGGTCTGCAAAGAGTTTGGCAAGAATGAAAGGTAGTTGTCCAAAACTCGTTCTTTTCCAATAGAATAACCATGGAAAAGGCAGGAGAGTGGTAAAGTACTGTTTTCTCTAAGTCTGAAGGCTGCCCACACTGTGCCTGTGTGCTGCAGCTTGCATCTTCGCCTTTGGGAAGCTGCCGCTCGCCGATTCTCCCGCAGGCGAAGAAGCGGCTTCTTCGCACACAGAGCATTGTGGCGAGCGCAGGGAGCTCCTGAGAGCGGTTTGTGCCGAAAGAAGCCCGGGACCGGCACTTAGCTTCGGAGAGCTGCGTATCTGCGTCTTCTGCGTGTCTTGCCGCTCTACACTCAGCAAAAAGCTTTTCCACCATATCTTGCAAGGAGAAACTCTGCCAGGAAAGAAAACATCCAAAATCTTGTTCTAAAGCTTGCACGGGGGTCTGCAAAGAGTTTGGCAAGAATGAAAGGTAGTTGTCCAAAACTCGTTCTTTTCCAATAGAATAACCATGGAAAAGGCAGGAGAGTGGTAAAGTACTGTTTTCTCTAAGTCTGAAGGCTGCCCACACTGTGCCTGTGTGCTGCAGCTTGCATCTTCGCCTTTGGGAAGCTGCCGCTCGCCGATTCTCCCGGAGGCGAAGAAGCGGCTTCTTCGCACACAGAGCATTGTGGCGAGCGCAGGGAGCTCCTGAGAGCGGTTTGTGCCGAAAGAAGCCCGGGACCGGCACTTAGCTTCGGAGAGCTGCGTATCTGCGTCTTCTGCGTGTCTTGCCGCTCTACACTCAGCCAAAAGCTTTTCCACCATATCTTGCAAGGAGAAACTCTGCCAGGAAAGAAAACATCCAAAATCTTGTTCTAAAGCTTGCACGGGGGTCTGCAAAGAGTTTGGCAAGAATGAAAGGTAGTTGTCCAAAACTCGTTCTTTTCCAATAGAATAACCATGGAAAAGGCAGGAGAGTGGTAAAGTACTGTTTTCTCTAAGTCTGAATGCTGCCCACACTGTGCCTGTGTGCTGCAGCTTGCATCTTCGCCTTTGGGAAGCTGCCGCTCGCCGATTCTCCCGGAGGCGAAGAAGCGGCTTCTTCGCACACAGAGCATTGTGGCGAGCGCGGGGAGCTCCTGAGAGCGGTTTGTGCCGAAAGAAGCCCGGGACCGGCACTTAGCTTCGGAGAGCTGCGTATCTGCGTCTTCTGCGTGTCTTGCCGCTCTACACTCAGCAAAAAGGTTTTCCACCATATCTTGCAAGAAGAAACTCTGCCAGGAAAGAAAACATCCAAAATCTTGTTCTAAAGCTTGCACGGGGGTCTGCAAAGAGTTTGGCAAGAATGAAAGGTAGTTGTCCAAAACTCGTTCTTTTCCAATAGAATAACCATGGATAAGGCAGGAGAGTGGTAAAGTACTATTTTCTCTAAGTCTGAAGGCTGCCCACACTGTGCCTGTGTGCTGCAGCTTGCATCTTCGCCTTTGGGAAGCTGCCGCTCGCCGATTCTCCCGGAGGCGAAGAAGCGGCTTCTTCACACACAGAGCATTGTGGCGAGCGCAGGGAGCTCCTGAGAGCGGTTTGTGCCGAAAGAAGCCCGGGACCGGCACTTAGCTTCGGAGAGCTGCGTATCTGCGTCTTCTGCGTGTCTTGCCGCTCAACACTCAGCAAAAAGCTTTTTCACCATATCTTGCAAGGAGAAACTCTGCCAGGGAAGAAAACATCCAAAATCTTGTTCTAAAGCTGGCACGCAGGTCTGCAAAGAGTTTGGCAAGAATGAAAGGTAGTTGTCCAAAACTCGTTCTTTTCCAATATAATAACCATGGATAAGGCAGGAGAGTGGTAAAGTACTGTTTTCTCTAAGTCTGAAGGCTGCCCACATTGTGCCTGTGTGCTGCAGCTTGCATCTTCGCCTTTGGGAAGCTGCCCGCTCGCCGATTCTCCCGCAGGCGAAGAAGCGGCTTCTTCGCACACAGAGCATTGTGGTGAGCGCAGGGAGCTCCTGAGAGCGGTTTGTGCCGAAAGAAGCCCGGGACCGGCACATAGCTTCGGAGAGCTGCGTATCTGCGTCTTCTGCGTGTCTTGCCGCTCTACACTCAGCCAAAAGCTTTTCCACCATATCTTGCAAGGAGAAACTCTGCCAGGAAAGAAAACATCCAAAATCTTGTTCTAAAGCTTGCACGGGGGTCTGCAAGAGTTTGGCAAGAATGAAAGGTAGTTGTCCAAAACTCGTTCTTTTCCAATAGAATAACCATGGATAAGGCAGGAGAGTGGTAAAGTACTGTTTTCTCTAAGTCTGAAGGCTGCCCACACTGTGCCTGTGTGCTGCAGCTTGCATCTTCGCCTTTGGGAAGCTGCCGCTCGCCGATTCTCCCGCAGGCGAAGAAGCGGCTTCTTCGCACACAGAGCATTGTGGCGAGCGCAGGGAGCTCCTGAGAGCGGTTTGTGCCGAAAGAAGCCCGGGACCGGCACTTAGCTTCGGAGAGCTGCGTATCTGCGTCTTCTGCGTGTCTTGCCGCTCTACACTCAGCAAAAAGCTTTTCCACCATATCTTGCAAGGAGAAACTCTGCCAGGAAAGAAAACATCCAAAATCTTGTTCTAAAGCTTGCACGGGGGTCTGCAAAGAGTTTGGCAAGAATGAAAGGTAGTTGTCCAAAACTCGTTCTTTTCCAATAGAATAACCATGGAAAAGGCAGGAGAGTGGTAAAGTACTGTTTTCTCTAAGTCTGAAGGCTGCCCACACTGTGCCTGTGTGCTGCAGCTTGCATCTTCGCCTTTGGGAAGCTGCCGCTCGCCGATTCTCCCGCAGGCGAAGAAGCGGCTTCTTCGCACACAGAGCATTGTGGCGAGCGCAGGGAGCTCCTGAGAGCGGTTTGTGCCGAAAGAAGCCCGGGACCGGCACTTAGCTTCGGAGAGCTGCGTATCTGCGTCTTCTGCGTGTCTTGCCGCTCTACACTCAGCAAAAAGCTTTCCACCATATCTTGCAAGGAGAAACTCTGCCAGGAAAGAAAACATCCAAAATCTTGTTCTAAAGCTTGCACGGGGGTCTGCAAAGAGTTTGGCAAGAATGAAAGGTAGTTGTCCAAAACTCGTTCTTTTCCAATAGAATAACCATGGAAAAGGCAGGAGAGTGGTAAAGTACTGTTTTCTCTAAGTCTGAAGGCTGCCCACACTGTGCCTGTGTGCTGCAGCTTGCATCTTCGCCTTTGGGAAGCTGCCGCTCGCCGATTCTCCCGGAGGCGAAGAAGCGGCTTCTTCGCACACAGAGCATTGTGGCGAGCGCAGGGAGCTCCTGAGAGCGGTTTGTGCCGAAAGAAGCCCGGGACCGGCACTTAGCTTCGGAGAGCTGCGTATCTGCGTCTTCTGCGTGTCTTGCCGCTCTACACTCAGCCAAAAGCTTTTCCACCATATCTTGCAAGGAGAAACTCTGCCAGGAAAGAAAACATCCAAAATCTTGTTCTAAAGCTTGCACGGGGGTCTGCAAAGAGTTTGGCAAGAATGAAAGGTAGTTGTCCAAAACTCGTTCTTTTCCAATAGAATAAACATGGATAAGGCAGGAGAGTGGTAAAGTACTGTTTTCTCTAAGTCTGAAGGCTGCCCACACTGTGCCTGTGTGCTGCAGCTTGCATCTTCGCCTTTGGGAAGCTGCCGCTCGCCGATTCTCCCGCAGGCGAAGAAGCGGCTTCTTCACACACAGAGCATTGTGGCGAGCGCAGGGAGCTCCTGAGAGCGGTTTGTGCCGAAAGAAGCCCAGGACCGGCACTTAGCTTCGGAGAGCTGCGTATCTGTGTCTTCTGCGTGTCTTGCCGCTCAACACTCAGCCAAAAGCTTTTTCACCATATCTTGCAAGGAGAAACTCTGCCAGGGAAGAAAACATCCAAAATCTTGTTCTAAAGCTTGCACGCAGGTCTGCAAAGAGTTTGGCAAGAATGAAAGGTAGTTGTCCAAAACTCGTTCTTTTCCAATAGAATAACCATGGAAAAGGCAGGAGAGTGGTAAAGTACTGTTTTCTCTAAGTCTGAAGGCTGCCCACATTGTGCCTGTGTGCTGCAGCTTGCATCTTCGCCTTTGGGAAGCTGCCGCACGCCGATTCTCCCGGAGGCGAAGAAGCGGCTTCTTCGCACACAGAGCATTGTGGCGAGCGCAGGGAGCTCCTGAGAGCGGTTTGTGCCGAAAGAAGCCCGGGACCGGCACTTAGCTTCGGAGAGCTGCGTATCCGCGTCTTCTGCGTGTCTTGCCGCTCTACACTCAGCAAAAAGCTTTTCCACCATATCTTGCAAGGAGAAACTCTGCCAGGAAAGAAAACATCCAAAATCTTGTTCTAAAGCTTGCACGGGGGTCTGCAAAGAGTTTGGCAAGAATGAAAGGTAGTTGTCCAAAACTCGTTCTTTTCCAATAGAATAACCATGGAAAAGGCAGGAGAGTGGTAAAGTACTGTTTTCTCTAAGTCTGAAGGCTGCCCACACTGTGCCTGTGTGCTGCAGCTTGCATCTTCGCCTTTGGGAAGCTGCCGCTCGCCGATTCTCCCGCAGGCGAAGAAGCGGCTTCTTCGCACACAGAGCATTGTGGCGAGCGCAGGGAGCTCCTGAGAGCGGTTTGTGCCGAAAGAAGCCCGGGACCGGCACTTAGCTTCGGAGAGCTGCGTATCTGCGTCTTCTGCGTGTCTTGCCGCTCTACACTCAGCAAAAAGCTTTTCCACCATATCTTGCAAGGAGAAACTCTGCCAGGAAAGAAAACATCCAAAATCTTGTTCTAAAGCTTGCACGGGGGTCTGCAAAGAGTTTGGCAAGAATGAAAGGTAGTTGTCCAAAACTCGTTCTTTTCCAATAGAATAACCATGGAAAAGGCAGGAGAGTGGTAAAGTACTGTTTTCTCTAAGTCTGAAGGCTGCCCACACTGTGCCTGTGTGCTGCAGCTTGCATCTTCGCCTTTGGGAAGCTGCCGCTCGCCGATTCTCCCGCAGGCGAAGAAGCGGCTTCTTCGCACACAGAGCATTGTGGCGAGCGCAGGGAGCTCCTGAGAGCGGTTTGTGCCGAAAGAAGCCCGGGACCGGCACTTAGCTTCGGAGAGCTGCGTATCTGCGTCTTCTGCGTGTCTTGCCGCTCTACACTCAGCAAAAAGCTTTTCCACCATATCTTGCAAGGAGAAACTCTGCCAGGAAAGAAAACATCCAAAATCTTGTTCTAAAGCTTGCACGGGGGTCTGCAAAGAGTTTGGCAAGAATGAAAGGTAGTTGTCCAAAACTCGTTCTTTTCCAATAGAATAACCATGGATAAGGCAGGAGAGTGGTAAAGTACTGTTTTCTCTAAGTCTGAAGGCTGCCCACACTGTGCCTGTGTGCTGCAGCTTGCATCTTCGCCTTTGGGAAGCTGCCGCTCGCCGATTCTCCCGGAGGCGAAGAAGCGGCTTCTTCACACACAGAGCATTGTGGCGAGCGCAGGGAGCTCCTGAGAGCGGTTTGTGCCGAAAGAAGCCCGGGACCGGCACTTAGCTTCGGAGAGCTGCGTATCTGCGTCTTCTGCGTGTCTTGCCGCTCAACACTCAGCCAAAAGATTTTTCACCATATCTTGCAAGGAGAAACTCTGCCAGGGAAGAAAACATCCAAAATCTTGTTCTAAAGCTTGCACGGGGGTCTGCAAAGAGTTTGGCAAGAATGAAAGGTAGTTGTCCAAAACTCGTTCTTTTCCAATATAATAACCATGGATAAGGCAGGAGAGTGGTAAAGTACTGTTTTCTCTAAGTCTGAAGGCTGCCCACATTGTGCCTGTGTGCTGCAGCTTGCATCTTCGCCTTTGGGAAGCTGCCGCTCGCCGATTCTCCCGCAGGCGAAGAAGCGGCTTCTTCGCACACAGAGCATTGTGGCGAGCGCAGGGAGCTCCTGAGAGCGGTTTGTGCCGAAAGAAGCCCGGGACCGGCACTTAGCTTCGGAGAGCTGCGTATCTGCGTCTTCTGCGTGTCTTGCCGCTCTACACTCAGCAAAAAGCTTTTCCACCATATCTTGCAAGGAGAAACTCTGCCAGGAAAGAAAACATCCAAAATCTTGTTCTAAAGCTTGCACGGGGGTCTGCAAAGAGTTTGGCAAGAATGAAAGGTAGTTGTCCAAAACTCGTTCTTTTCCAATAGAATAACCATGGATAAGGCAGGAGAGTGGTAAAGTACTGTTTTCTCTAAGTCTGAAGGCTGCCCACACAGTGCCTGTGTGCTGCAGCTTGCATCTTCGCCTTTGGGAAGCTGCCGCTCGCCGATTCTCCCGGAGGCGAAGAAGCGGCTTCTTCGCACACAGAGCATTGTGGCGAGCGCAGGGAGCTCCTGAGAGCGGTTTGTGCCGAAAGAAGCCCGGGACCGGCACTTAGCTTCGGAGAGCTGCGTATCTGCGTCTTCTGCGTGTCTTGCCGCTCTACACTCAGCAAAAAGCTTTTCCACCATATCTTGCAAGGAGAAACTCTGCCAGGAAAGAAAACATCCAAAATCTTGTTCTAAAGCTTGCACGGGGGTCTGCAAAGAGTTTGGCAAGAATGAAAGGTAGTTGTCCAAAACTCGTTCTTTTCCAATAGAATAACCATGGAAAAGGCAGGAGAGTGGTAAAGTACTGTTTCTCTAAGTCTGAAGGCTGCCCACACTGTGCCTGTGTGCTGCAGCTTGCATCTTCGCCTTTGGGAAGCTGCCGCTCGCCGATTCTCCCGCAGGCGAAGAAGCGGCTTCTTCGCACACAGAGCATTGTGGCGAGCGCGGGGAGCTCCTGAGAGCGGTTTGTGCCGAAAGAAGCCCGGGACCGGCACTTAGCTTCGGAGAGCTGCGTATCTGCGTCTTCTGCGTGTCTTGCCGCTCTACACTCAGCAAAAAGCTTTTCCACCATATCTTGCAAGAAGAAACTCTGCCAGGAAAGAAAACATCCAAAATCTTGTTCTAAAGCTTGCACGGAGGTCTGCAAAGAGTTTGGCAAGAATGAAAGGTAGTTGTCCAAAACTCGTTCTTTTCCAATAGAATAACCATGGAAAAGGCAGGAGAGTGGTAAAGTACTGTTTTCTCTAAGTCTGAAGTCTGCCCACACTGTGCCTGTGTGCTGCAGCTTGCATCTTCGCCTTTGGGAAGCTGCCGCTCGCCGATTCTCCCGCAGGCGAAGAAGCGGCTTCTTCGCACACAGAGCATTGTGGCGAGCGCAGGGAGCTCCTGAGAGCGGTTTGTGCCGAAAGAAGCCCGGGACCGGCACTTAGCTTCGGAGAGCTGCGTATCTGCGTCTTCTGCGTGTCTTGCCGCTCTACACTCAGCCAAAAGCTTTTCCACCATATCTTGCAAGGAGAAACTCTGCCAGGAAAGAAAACATCCAAAATCTTGTTCTAAAGCTTGCACGGAGGTCTGCAAAGAGTTTGGCAAGAATGAAAGGTAGTTGTCCAAAACTCGTTCTTTTCCAATAGAATAACCATGGAAAAGGCAGGAGAGTGGTAAAGTACTGTTTTCTCTAAGTCTGAAGGCTGCCCACACTGTGCCTGTGTGCTGCAGCTTGCATCTTCGCCTTTGGGAAGCTGCCGCTCGCCGATTCTCCCGCAGGCGAAGAAGCGGCTTCTTCGCACACAGAGCATTGTGGCGAGCGCAGGGAGCTCCTGAGAGCGGTTTGTGCCGAAAGAAGCCCGGGACCGGCACTTAGCTTCGGAGAGCTGCGTATCTGTGTCTTCTGCGTGTCTTGCCGCTCTACACTCAGCAAAAAGCTTTTCCACCATATCTTGCAAGGAGAAACTCTGCCAGGAAAGAAAACATCCAAAATCTTGTTCTAAAGCTTGCACGGGGGTCTGCAAAGAGTTTGGCAAGAATGAAAGGTAGTTGTCCAAAACTCGTTCTTTTCCAATAGAATAACCATGGAAAAGGCAGGAGAGTGGTAAAGTACTGTTTTCTCTAAGTCTGAATGCTGCCCACACTGTGCCTGTGTGCTGCAGCTTGCATCTTCGCCTTTGGGAAGCTGCCGCTCGCCGATTCTCCCGGAGGCGAAGAAGCGGCTTCTTCGCACACAGAGCATTGTGGCGAGCGCAGGGAGCTCCTGAGAGCGGTTTGTGCCGAAAGAAGCCCGGGACCGGCACTTAGCTTCGGAGAGCTGCGTATCTGCGTCTTCTGCGTGTCTTGCCGCTCTACACTCAGCCAAAAGCTTTTCCACCATATCTTGCAAGGAGAAACTCTGCCAGGAAAGAAAACATCCAAAATCTTGTTCTAAAGCTTGCACGGGGGTCTGCAAAGAGTTTGGCAAGAATGAAAGGTAGTTGTCCAAAACTCGTTCTTTTCCAATAGAATAACCATGGAAAAGGCAGGAGAGTGGTAAAGTACTGTTTTCTCTAAGTCTGAAGGCTGCCCACACTGTGCCTGTGTGCTGCAGCTTGCATCTTCGCCTTTGGGAAGCTGCCGCTCGCCGATTCTCCCGGAGGCGAAGAAGCGGCTTCTTCGCACACAGAGCATTGTGGCGAGCGCAGGGAGCTCCTGAGAGCGGTTTGTGCCGAAAGAAGCCCGGGACCGGCACTTAGCTTCGGAGAGCTGCGTATCTGCGTCTTCTGCGTGTCTTGCCGCTCTACACTCAGCAAAAAGCTTTTCCACCATATCTTGCAAGGAGAAACTCTGCCAGGAAAGAAAACATCCAAAATCTTGTTCTAAAGCTTGCACGGGGGTCTGCAAAGAGTTTGGCAAGAATGAAAGGTAGTTGTCCAAAACTCGTTCTTTTCCAATAGAATAACCATGGAAAAGGCAGGAGAGTGGTAAAGTACTGTTTTCTCTAAGTCTGAAGGCTGCCCACACTGTGCCTGTGTGCTGCAGCTTGCATCTTCGCCTTTGGGAAGCTGCCGCTCGCCGATTCTCCCGGAGGCGAAGAAGCGGCTTCTTCGCACACAGAGCATTGTGGCGAGCGCAGGGAGCTCCTGAGAGCGGTTTGTGCCGAAAGAAGCCCGGGACCGGCACTTAGCTTCGGAGAGCTGCGTATCTGCGTCTTCTGCGTGTCTTGCCGCTCTACACTCAGCAAAAAGCTTTTACACCATATCTTGCAAGGAGAAACTCTGCCAGGAAAGAAAACATCCAAAAACTTGTTCTAAAGCGTGCACGGGGGTCTGCAAAGAGTTTGGCAAGAATGAAAGGTAGTTGTCCAAAACTCGTTCTTTTCCAATAGAATAACCATGGAAAAGGCAGGAGAGTGGTAAAGTACTGTTTTCTCTAAGTCTGAAGGCTGCCCACACTGTGCCTGTGTGCTGCAGCTTGCATCTTCGCCTTTGGGAAGCTGCCGCTCGCCGATTCTCCCGGAGGCGAAGAAGCGGCTTCTTCGCACACAGAGCATTGTGGCGAGCGCAGGGAGCTCCTGAGAGCGGTTTGTGCCGAAAGAAGCCCGGGACCGGCACTTAGCTTCGGAGAGCTGCGTATCTGCGTCTTCTGCGTGTCTTGCCGCTCTACACTCAGCAAAAAGCTTTTCCACCATATCTTGCAAGGAGAAACTCTGCCAGGAAAGAAAACATCCAAAATCTTGTTCTAAAGCTTGCACGGGGGTCTGCAAAGAGTTTGGCAAGAATGAAAGGTAGTTGTCCAAAACTCGTTCTTTTCCAATAGAATAACCATGGATAAGGCAGGAGAGTGGTAAAGTACTGTTTTCTCTAAGTCTGAAGGCTGCCCACACTGTGCCTGTGTGCTGCAGCTTGCATCTTCGCCTTTGGGAAGCTGCCGCTCGCCGATTCTCCCGCAGGCGAAGAAGCGGCTTCTTCGCACACAGAGCATTGTGGCGAGCGCAGGGAGCTCCTGAGAGCGGTTTGTGCCGAAAGAAGCCCGGGACCGGCACTTAGCTTCGGAGAGCTGCGTATCTGCGTCTTCTGCGTGTCTTGCCGCTCTACACTCAGCAAAAAGCTTTTCCACCATATCTTGCAAGGAGAAACTCTGCCAGGGAAGAAAACATCCAAAATCTTGTTCTAAAGCTTGCACGGGGGTCTGCAAAGAGTTTGGCAAGAATGAAAGGTAGTTGTCCAAAACTCGTTCTTTTCCAATAGAATAACCATGGAAAAGGCAGGAGAGTGGTAAAGTACTGTTTTCTCTAAGTCTGAATGCTGCCCACACTGTGCCTGTGTGCTGCAGCTTGCATCTTCGCCTTTGGGAAGCTGCCGCTCACCGATTCTCCCGGAGGCGAAGAAGCGGCTTCTTCGCACACAGAGCATTGTGGCGAGCGCGGGAGCTCCTGAGAGCGGTTTGTGCCGAAAGAAGCCCGGGACCGGCACTTAGCTTCGGAGAGCTGCGTATCTGCGTCTTCTGCGTGTCTTGCCGCTCTACACTCAGCAAAAAGCTTTTCCACCATATCTTGCAAGGAGAAACTCTGCCAGGAAAGAAAACATCCAAAATCTTGTTCTAAAGCTTGCACGGAGGTCTGCAAAGAGTTTGGCAAGAATGAAAGGTAGTTGTCCAAAACTCGTTCTTTTCCAATATAATAACCATGGAAAACGCAGGAGAGTGGTAAAGTACTGGTTTCTCTAAGTCTGAAGGCTGCCCACACTGTGCCTGTGTGCTGCAGCTTGCATCTTCGCCTTTGGGAAGCTGCCGCTCGCCGATTCTCCCGCAGGCGAAGAAGCGGCTTCTTCGCACACAGAGCATTGTGGCGAGCGCAGGGAGCTCCTGAGAGCGGTTTGTGCCGAAAGAAGCCCGGGACCGGCACTTAGCTTCGGAGAGCTGCGTATCTGCGTCTTCTGCGTGTCTTGCCGCTCTACACTCAGCAAAAAGCTTTTCCACCATATCTTGCAAGGAGAAACTCTGCCAGGAAAGAAAACATCCAAAATCTTGTTCTAAAGCTTACACGGGGGTCTGCAAAGAGTTGGGCAAGAATGAAAGGTAGTTGTCCAAAACTCGTTCTTTTCCAATAGAATAACCATGGATAAGGCAGGAGAGTGGTAAAGTACTGTTTTCTCTAAGTCTGAAGGCTGCCCACACTGTGCCTGTGTGCTGCAGCTTGCATCTTCGCCTTTGGGAAGCTGCCGCTCGCCGATTCTCCCGGAGGCGAAGAAGCGGCTTCTTCGCACACAGAGCATTGTGGCGAGCGCAGGGAGCTCCTGAGAGCGGTTTGTGCCGAAAGAAGCCCGGGACCGGCACTTAGCTTCGGAGAGCTGCGTATCTGCGTCTTCTGCGTGTCTTGCCGCTCTACACTCAGCCAAAAGCTTTTCCACCATATCTTGCAAGGAGAAACTCTGCCAGGAAAGAAAACATCCAAAATCTTGTTCTAAAGCTTGCACGCAGGTCTACAAAGAGTTTGGCAAGAATGAAAGGTAGTTGTCCAAAACTCGTTCTTTTCCAATAGAATAACCATGGAAAAGGCAGGAGAGTGGTAAAGTACTGTTTTCTCTAAGTCTGAAGGCTGCCCACACTGTGCCTGTGTGCTGCAGCTTGCATCTTCGCCTTTGGGAAGCTGCCGCTCGCCGATTCTCCCGGAGGCGAAGAAGCGGCTTCTTCGCACACAGAGCATTGTGGCGAGCGCGGGAGCTCCTGAGAGCGGTTTGTGCCGAAAGAAGCCCGGGACCGGCACTTAGCTTCGGAGAGCTGCGTATCTGCGTCTACTGCGTGTCTTGCCGCTCTACACTCAGCAAAAAGCTTTTCCACCATATCTTGCAAGGAGAAACTCTGCCAGGAAAGAAAACATCCAAAATCTTGTTCTAAAGCTTGCACGGAGGTCTGCAAAGAGTTTGGCAAGAATGAAAGGTAGTTGTCCAAAACTCGTTCTTTTCCAATAGAATAACCATGGAAAAGGCAGGAGAGTGGTAAAGTACTGTTTTCTCTAAGTCTGAATGCTGCCCACACTGTGCCTGTGTGCTGCAGCTTGCATCTTCGCCTTTGGGAAGCTGCCGCTCGCCGATTCTCCCGGAGGCGAAGAAGCGGCTTCTTTGCACACAGAGCATTGTGGCGAGCGCAGGGAGCTCCTGAGAGCGGTTTGTGCCGAAAGAAGCCCGGGACCGGCACTTAGCTTCGGAGAGCTGCGTATCTGCGTCTTCTGCGTGTCTTGCCGCTCTACACTCAGCCAAAAGCTTTTCCACCATATCTTGCAAGGAGAAACTCTGCCAGGAAAGAAAACATCCAAAATCTTGTTCTAAAGCTTGCACGGGGGTCAGCAAAGAGTTTGGCAAGAATGAAAGGTAGTTGTCCAAAACTCGTTCTTTTCCAATAGAATAACCATGGAAAAGGCAGGAGAGTGGTAAAGTACTGGTTTCTCTAAGTCTGAAGGCTGCCCACACTGTGCCTGTGTGCTGCAGCTTGCATCTTCGCCTTTGGGAAGCTGCCGCTCGCCGATTCTCCCGCAGGCGAAGAAGCGGCTTCTTCACACACAGAGCATTGTGGCGAGCGCAGGGAGCTCCTGAGAGCGGTTTGTGCCGAAAGAAGCCCGGGACCGGCACTTAGCTTCGGAGAGCTGCGTATCTGCGTCTTCTGCGTGTCTTGCCGCTCTACACTCAGCAAAAAGCTTTTCCACCATATCTTGCAAGGAGAAACTCTGCCAGGAAAGAAAACATCCAAAATCTTGTTCTAAAGCTTGCACGCAGGTCTGCAAAGAGTTTGGCAAGAATGAAAGGTAGTTGTCCAAAACTCGTTCTTTTCCAATAGAATAACCATGGAAAAGGCAGGAGAGTGGTAAAGTACTGTTTTCTCTAAGTCTGAATGCTGCCCACACTGTGCCTGTGTGCTGCAGCTTGCATCTTCGCCTTTGGGAAGCTGCCGCTCGCCGATTCTCCCGCAGGCGAAGAAGCGGCTTCTTCGCACACAGAGCATTGTGGCGAGCGCGGGGAGCTCCTGAGAGCGGTTTGTGCCGAAAGAAGCCCGGGACCGGCACTTAGCTTCGGAGAGCTGCGTATCTGCGTCTACTGCGTGTCTTGCCGCTCTACACTCAGCAAAAAGCTTTTCCACCATATCTTGCAAGGAGAAACTCTGCCAGGAAAGAAAACATCCAAAATCTTGTTCTAAAGCTTGCACGGGGGTCTGCAAAGAGTTTGGCAAGAATGAAAGGTAGTTGTCCAAAACTCGTTCTTTTCCAATATAATAACCATGGAAAACGCAGGAGAGTGGTAAAGTACTGGTTTCTCTAAGTCTGAAGGCTGCCCACACTGTGCCTGTGTGCTGCAGCTTGCATCTTCGCCTTTGGCAAGCTGCCGCTCGCCGATTCTCCCGGAGGCGAAGAAGCGGCTTCTTCGCACACAGAGCATTGTGGCGAGCGCAGGGAGCTCCTGAGAGCGGTTTGTGCCGAAAGAAGCCCGGGACCGGCACTTAGCTTCGGAGAGCTGCGTATCTGCGTCTTCTGCGTGTCTTGCCGCTCTACACTCAGCCAAAAGCTTTTCCACCATATCTTGCAAGGAGAAACTCTGCCAGGAAAGAAAACATCCAAAATCTTGTTCTAAAGCTTGCACGGGGGTCTGCAAAGAGTTTGGCAAGAATGAAAGGTAGTTGTCCAAAACTCGTTCTTTTCCAATAGAATAACCATGGAAAACGCAGGAGAGTGGTAAAGTACTGGTTTCTCTAAGTCTGAATGCTGCCCACACTGTGCCTGTGTGCTGCAGCTTGCATCTTCGCCTTTGGGAAGCTGCCGCTCGCCGATTCTCCCGGAGGCGAAGAAGCGGCTTCTTCGCACACAGAGCATTGTGGCGAGCGCGGGGAGCTCCTGAGAGCGGTTTGTGCCGAAAGAAGCCCGGGACCGGCACTTAGCTTCGGAGAGCTGCGTATCTGCGTCTACTGCGTGTCTTGCCGCTCTACACTCAGCAAAAAGCTTTTCCACCATATCTTGCAAGGAGAAACTCTGCCAGGAAAGAAAACATCCAAAATCTTGTTCTAAAGCTTGCACGGAGGTCTGCAAAGAGTTTGGCAAGAATGAAAGGTAGTTGTCCAAAACTCGTTCTTTTCCAATATAATAACCATGGAAAACGCAGGAGAGTGGTAAAGTACTGTTTTCTCTAAGTCTGAAGGCTGCCCACACTGTGCCTGTGTGCTGCAGCTTGCATCTTCGCCTTTGGGAAGCTGCCGCTCGCCGATTCTCCCGGAGGCGAAGAAGCGGCTTCTTCGCACACAGAGCATTGTGGCGAGCGCGGGGAGCTCCTGAGAGCGGTTTGTGCCGAAAGAAGCCCGGGACCGGCACTTAGCTTCGGAGAGCTGCGTATCTGCGTCTACTGCGTGTCTTGCCGCTCTACACTCAGCAAAAAGCTTTTCCACCATATCTTGCAAGGAGAAACTCTGCCAGGAAAGAAAACATCCAAAATCTTGTTCTAAAGCTTGCACGGAGGTCTGCAAAGAGTTTGGCAAGAATGAAAGGTAGTTGTCCAAAACTCGTTCTTTTCCAAAAGAATAACCATGGAAAAGGCAGGAGAGTGGTAAAGTACTGTTTTCTCTAAGTCTGAATGCTGCCCACACTGTGCCTGTGTGCTGCAGCTTGCATCTTCGCCTTTGGGAAGCTGCCGCTCGCCGATTCTCCCGCAGGCGAAGAAGCGGCTTCTTCGCACACAGAGCATTGTGGCGAGCGCAGGGAGCTCCTGAGAGCGGTTTGTGCCGAAAGAAGCCCGGGACCGGCACTTAGCTTCGGAGAGCTGCGTATCTGCGTCTTCTGCGTGTCTTGCCGCTCTACACTCAGCCAAAAGCTTTTCCACCATATCTTGCAAGGAGAAACTCTGCCAGGAAAGAAAACATCCAAAATCTTGTTCTAAAGCTTGCACGGAGGTCTGCAAAGAGTTTGGCAAGAATGAAAGGTAGTTGTCCAAAACTCGTTCTTTTCGAATATAATAACCATGGAAAACGCAGGAGAGTGGTAAAGTACTGGTTTCTCTAAGTCTGAAGGCTGCCCACACTGTGCCTGTGTGCTGCAGCTTGCATCTTCGCCTTTGGGAAGCTGCCGCTCGCCGATTCTCCCACAGGCGAAGAAGCGGCTTCTTCGCACACAGAGCATTGTGGCGAGCGCAGGGAGCTCCTGAGAGCGGTTTGTGCCGAAAGAAGCCCGGGACCGGCACTTAGCTTCGGAGAGCTGCGTATCTGCGTCTTCTGCGTGTCTTGCCGCTCTACACTCAGCAAAAAGCTTTTCCACCATATCTTGCAAGGAGAAACTCTGCCAGGAAAGAAAACATCCAAAATCTTGTTCTAAAGCTTGCACGGGGGTCTGCAAAGAGTTTGGCAAGAATGAAAGGTAGTTGTCCAAAACTCGTTCTTTTCCAATAGAATAACCATGGAAAAGGCAGGAGAGTGGTAAAGTACTGTTTTCTCTAAGTCTGAAGGCTGCCCACACTGTGCCTGTGTGCTGCAGCTTGCATCTTCGCCTTTGGGAAGCTGCCGCTCGCCGATTCTCCCGGAGGCGAAGAAGCGGCTTCTTCGCACACAGAGCATTGTGGCGAGCGCGGGGAGCTCCTGAGAGCGGTTTGTGCCGAAAGAAGCCCGGGACCGGCACTTAGCTTCGGAGAGCTGCGTATCTGCGTCTTCTGCGTGTCTTGCCGCTCTACACTCAGCAAAAAGGTTTTCCACCATATCTTGCAAGAAGAAACTCTGCCAGGAAAGAAAACATCCAAATCTTGTTCTAAAGCTTGCACGGGGGTCTGCAAAGAGTTTGGCAAGAATGAAAGGTAGTTGTCCAAAACTCGTTCTTTTCCAATAGAATAACCATGGATAAGGCAGGAGAGTGGTAAAGTACTGTTTTCTCTAAGTCTGAAGGCTGCCCACACTGTGCCTGTGTGCTGCAGCTTGCATCTTCGCCTTTGGGAAGCTGCCGCTCGCCGATTCTCCCGGAGGCGAAGAAGCGGCTTCTTCACACACAGAGCATTGTGGCGAGCGCAGGGAGCTCCTGAGAGCGGTTTGTGCCGAAAGAAGCCCGGGACCGGCACTTAGCTTCGGAGAGCTGCGTATCTGCGTCTTCTGCGTGTCTTGCCGCTCTACACTCAGCCAAAAGCTTTTCCACCATATCTTGCAAGGAGAAACTCTGCCAGGAAAGAAAACATCCAAAATCTTGTTCTAAAGCTTGCACGGGGGTCTGCAAAGAGTTTGGCAAGAATGAAAGGTAGTTGTCCAAAACTCGTTCTTTTCCAATAGAATAACCATGGATAAGGCAGGAGAGTGGTAAAGTACTGTTTTCTCTAAGTCTGAAGGCTGCCCACACTGTGCCTGTGTGCTGCAGCTTGCATCTTCGCCTTTGGGAAGCTGCCGCTCGCCGATTCTCCCGGAGGCGAAGAAGCGGCTTCTTCGCACACAGAGCATTGTGGCGAGCGCAGGGAGCTCCTGAGAGCGGTTTGTGCCGAAAGAAGCCCGGGACCGGCACTTAGCTTCGGAGAGCTGCGTATCTGCGTCTTCTGCGTGTCTTGCCGCTCTACACTCAGCCAAAAGCTTTTCCACCATATCTTGCAAGGAGAAACTCTGCCAGGAAAGAAAACATCCAAAATCTTGTTCTAAAGCTTGCACGGGGGTCTGCAAAGAGTTTGGCAAGAATGAAAGGTAGTTGTCCAAAACTCGTTCTTTTCCAATAGAATAACCATGGAAAAGGCAGGAGAGTGGTAAAGTACTGTTTTCTCTAAGTCTGAAGGCTGCCCACACTGTGCCTGTGTGCTGCAGCTTGCATCTTCGCCTTTGGGAAGCTGCCGCTCGCCGATTCTC